>NW_027127143.1:0-16373 GCF_037325665.1 Littorina saxatilis
GGTGCTTCCTGCAACTATGGTAACCGGGGATGTATTGCATGGGGAACATGAGATTTATTTCCCAGGTGTTTGTGAATGAAAACTCGTGAAAATGATGACAATACATAAACCTAATCTGATCAATCAAACCAGTAGTTTTCCTTTGGCTTATTTCCAAGTGAAAGAAAGATCTTGGTTTCTTGTTTCAAGTGCCTGTGCTTTTAACCTTCAGGCAAGGTTTCCTTTTCCCTGAATCTGGCGTCGGTGCCAAAACAAAGTCTACGATGTAGCCCCCCAGCCGACCTCTGGTGCACATGGAAATTTACCACCGTTAAATATTTAAAAGCGCGCTGTCGCACTTTCACTTTCACTTCTAAGTTTCATTCTGCGTTTCTCAGAAAAAAATTGTTTTCTTGGGACAACTGCGCCTTGGTTTTGCCGAGATGAACTGCGTGCAACGTGTTCTTGTTTTTATTGGTATCATTATCATTACGTAGTCACTGTGACCACTGAGGTATCTTTCTACAAAATCAACTTCAAGTGACAGGTAAGTCATGTGGAGCGAACTGCTTGGAGCGATAAGAGTCGCGGAGAACACTTTCAAAATACTTGAATTGATTGCACGCTATTTACAGCAGTCAGTGTTTACACGGTCGATACGACCCAGGGAAGTGAGTCATCATGTTTGCACCAACGTGCAACCGACTCCTGGTGCAGTTTTGGCCTATTTTCTGTCGCCTGTAAAACTACACGCACATGTAGTTGTGTATGATGTGCAGGAAACGTACATACTAGTACATTCCGCTATAACCGAGAATATTACTCAGTGGTACACTGGATTTGTGCAGGTAAGAAGTTAATTTACTGTGTTGAAGTATTCGCACGCGCCTTGTACAAATGTGTGTTTGTGTGTGTGAATGTGTGTCAGTGTGTGACGCTGTGTGTGTGTGTGTGTGTGTGTGTGTTTGCGTGCGTGCGTGCGTGTGTGTGTGTGTTTGTGAAACAAGTAAAAAGGGCTTACCATGAACATTTCTCAGTGGTGCGCGGGCTTAATCAATATAAGAGGATGCATGTTAATTTCTGCTTTGAATTTTTCATGTGCGGTGTGTAAATGTGTGTGTGTGTGTGTGTGTGTGTGTGTGTGTGTGTGTGTGTGTGTGTATGTTACAGTAAATTCATCAAACCAGTAAATTTGTAAATTTACTGAAATTTTCAGTAAATTTGTAAATTTTCTGGGTGTCAAACTCAGTAAATTTGTAAATTTCCTGAATTTTTCAGTAAATTGGTAAATTTACAAATTGACTGGTTTGATGAATTTACTGTAACATGTATATAGTCCAAATTACGCCAGTCCTTTCAGAGTGAGCTGAGCCCTTCATTTCAGTCTCTTTTAACAAAGGGAAGTAAGTGCTCTAACTATAGACACCAACAGTAAGTGAGAATTACGCGGGACCAGTCTGCTTGCACCTGCGAGAATAAGCAGTAAAATGGGCAACATTAAGCAAAATTCATCTTCAAAAATTAGAGCGCTTACTTGGCATTGTTATATAATCTGTCAAAAGCACTCTTCTTCGCCTTGATATAAACGTGGAACCTTCTACGTTTTGCTGTAATATTAGTAGAATGCGAAAAATTAGAATAAAAGTGAGCGAGCTTAACATAGAGAAAACCATACAAAGTTGAACTGATTGGCCCCGCGTGATTCTCCTGTGTTCAAGGGACATGGCAAATCATGATCGAAGAAATCATTCTGTCCTCATTTGAGTCTTGCATGTCATTCTATTCCAGCAGTACCTGACGCTACAACATGGAGACATGCTGTCAGTGCGGCAAATATGGCGACGGAAGCACAATCCGTCGTTGTTCACGATGCAAGAGCGTGCGTTATTGTTCACGTGACTGCCAGGCACGCCATTGGCCACAACACAAGGTTACATGCACTTCTGACGGTGAAGCTGCCATCTCTTCTCAAAATATGCTTCTTACTGGTGAGTTAGACAATGGCAATCAACGACAAAGACCATCTACCTCCCCTCTCTGTCTCTCTCTGCCACCCTCCCTCTTAGCTTTTGTCTGCCCGTGGTTCGTATGCTGTGAAAAAGGCGTCAGCAGGAAATAATCGTTTTATTTTCAACTCTTCCAAAGCGGATAATAAACAGCCGACAAGACTGAGTTATTTCCGAACACCGTCTGTTTGGGTTGGAGGACAGTGAGATTTGAAGTAGAGGTTTGGAAGAAACAAGTACATGTGCGTGCAGATGGAACTGTGTACAAGTTAAGTGGTAAAGTTCACCGTTACCTCTCTCCCGTGTGCCCATGTGTTAGTATGTGTGTTTTTGGTCGTTGCAAGAAGTGTTTTCAAAAAGGCTGTCTAGCTTTGTTTCTCAATTAAGACTAAGGATTCCTGGCGAGTTAACTGATTTTATGGTGATTCGTTAAGGCTAGAAATTAATCAGACAAGCAGGCATAGATTCTAAACATAAAAAACCTACTCTTTTTACATTTAGTCAAGTTTTGACTAAATGTTTTAACGTACAGGGGGGAATCGAGACGAGGGTCGTGGTGTATGTGTGTGTGTGTGTGTGTGTGTAGAGCGATTCAGAGTAAACTACTGGACCGATCTTCATGAAACTTGACATGAGAGATCCTGAGTATGGTATCTCCAGACGTGTTTTTCATTTTTTTGATAAATGTCTTTGATGACGTCATATCTGGCTTTTCGTGAAAGTTGAGGCGGCACTGTCACGCTCTAATTTTTCAACCAAATTGGTTGAAATTTTGGTCAAGTAATCTTCGACGAAGCCCAAACTTTGGTATTGCATTTCAGCTTGGAGGCTTAAAAATTAATTAATGAGCTTGCTCATTAAAGTTGTCATTAAAATCAATTTTTCGCAAACAGATTTGAGATTGATTGCATCGTATTCTTCATCACATTCTGAATCTAAAAATATATACATATGTCATGTTTACTCTTAAAATGTGATCACAATTAACGAAAATAGATTAATTAGTCTTACGATTAAAATTTAAGAAATCGATCCAAAAGTGATTTCATCTTATTCTTTATTGTTTCCTGATTCCCAAAACATATAGATATGATAGGTTGTATTGAAAACAAGCTCAGAAAGTTAACAAGTATGCAGAAAAGCGCGCTTTCCTGCTTACCACAATACGCTACCGCGCTATTCTGGCGTGTTAGTTTCACTGCGTTTTGCACGTGGGAGGTGAGCGATTTCCTTATCGCGGGGATTGACGAAGCTGTACTGTCTCGGTGAAAAAATACAGTGCGTTCAGTTTCATTCCGTGAGTTCGACAGCTTGACTAAATGTACTGAGTAATTTCGCCTTACGCGACTTGTTTTCTTTCTTGGAGACCTTTTAATAAAGGTTGAAGTGCACACGTTGCATTTGGGTGTGGTTTTTCTTGTATTTCTCCTCAAACGTTTTCTTTCTTCCAGACAACTTCCGAACACCAAGGACGGATAGCCTAAGCCGGTCAACCACCACACAGCCAAGGTCACACACCAGCTTTGCGGAACCACTCAGCAAAGATCCATGGCAACAAATAAGGTCAACGGCAAGCTCGGCGTTTCCAGGCAACCGTATTGTTAACAGTTTTGATGACCTTGGCCGGAAAGAACTTGTTCAATACGGACCAACCATACCGTTCACCCCGATACCCTTGTCGCCAACGGTCTTCAAACAGAAGTTCGCAGAGGGAAGAACGGGAGGGGTGGTCATTGTGTTGAGGCTGGTTTCGCCTCTCTTTCACCCCTTCCGTCGCAAATGGACAGTGGAGGTACGATTTCCCTCTTGCATTCCTTTATACATTTATTATTGAATCTAAGACACAAACAACAGAAAATTACGTAGGAAAGAAAGAAAGCAGGAAAGAAACAAACAAAAACCTCGAAGGGGGAAAAGAACACTGCAAAGCCAAAGAGGGTTTCGAATGAAATCACATTGCCTACGTTCAGGTTGACATATATTTACACAAAGAAATGTATGAATGATGGTAGCTTAAAAATCAATGAATTCAACTAAAGCCATCAAAATAAAATGTATTCACAGTTTACCATTCAAGACGGCAAAGGCTCACACCGTAGAAATCAAAAGCAAAAACGATGACGCTGTTTCCCCCGCAGAACGAACTGACCATGAAGATAAAACTGTCTATTACATCTCTTTCCTTAGCTATTAATTAAGGCCTTATTACTGTCGAAATCACACTTCATTTTTGTTGGAATGACATATGACATTTCCCCTTCTGTCTTCTCTCCTTCCCAGGACAGTAAAGGAACAAATGCGCACGTGAGCTTTGAAATTCCAGAGTCACCTGCCCCTCATTTCCGATACGACGACCTTCAACGGGGTCACTTCCTGTGTGTAAGGCAAGCAGCGGTGACGCTCTATCCCCAAGGTCTGCATTTTGTCCTCGTCAAAGAGTCCAGCTCTGTCCGTGTGTTCACTGGATAACGGAAACCTTGTTGTCCGTGTGTTCACTGGATAACGGAAACCTTGTGTGAACACATTTTGATTCAGTGAGGGACGTTATATCCATACAAATCTGTGCGTGGTCCCCGAACGGGATGCTAACTCTGTCTAGTGTTCACTGTGTATTAAACAGATTGTATGAACACATTTCGGTTTAATAAATTACGTTGTATCCAGTGTCCTGACTTTTGTTCTCATGAGGAATGCTACCGCTGTCCATGGGTTCACTGGATAATAGAAACCTTGTGGGAACAAGTTGAAAGACCATGATAAAGTTTTGGCCGACTGCCGAAGACACACGGCATCTCTGGTCGACCCTCACGTCCTCTCCTGGACACTCGGGTTGCAAGTTATGGTGCACACGTTGCGGAAAAGATTGGACAGGCATGACACTTGACCATTCCAAACGAAATTTGACGGCAGTAAACACGGGACAGCTGAAGTATTTGCACGTGAGGAATATTGGAAAGTGTACGATTCTGGTTTGCTGTCATCTTACAGTTGTAACGAATTGTTCTTTACTGTTGTACCGAAACAATAAATATATATATGTCACAGTAGAAACTAGAATTCAGTAGGATCCGGAATCCTACTAGTAGAGACTGGAATCTCAGTTTCTACTAGTAGATACTGGAATTCCAGTCTCAACTGGACTTTTTCAAGTTCAAACTGGAATTCCAGTATCTACTAGTAGATACCGGAATTCCACTTACAACTGGATTTTTTCCAGTTGAAAGTGGAATTCCGATATCTACTAGTAGAAACTGGAATTCCAGTTTGAACTAACAGCCAGTTCATGTTGGAATTCAGTTCAAATTGGAATTTCGCGATGGAGATGAATGTAGTTTCTTTTTTGTTTAAAATGAACAGTTGACTACTTTATTGAAAGCAAATCCATTGTTTAAAAAGACCCAACACCACAAACTGCATAGTCAAATCAATGAAAATCACATCAGACAACTTCAGGACATGTTCTTGCATTTCTTGCTGTGCGGGTGGCATTTGGTGCCACATGCAAGTTTGGCATCTTTGCACGGACACCTCTTTGTCATGCACGCGCCTGTGCACGTACAGACGGACCTGGCGACAGCTCCACGGTTTTGCCAACCAGTTGATGACCTGGAGGCTTGAATGAGGGACACTTCCTTAAGAGTCTGTGGGTTTACCACATTGAGATGTGGGAGGACCACACTGCTCATGTCCACAAGCTCCACCCCCCGAAACCAGTTTTTAACAATTCCAGTCGGGCAATACACCCGATAGACAGAATCACCGCCCCTCATCTTTGATTCCAGAATCTTGCAGGTCAAGAGCCGCACGTCAGTGTTGGTCCTGTCGGCACTGTGGATTTTCACTCCGACAGTGTGCCCGTTTTGGAATGATTGGGTCACGTCTTTTACCTTCTTTTGGTACCTCGTGTCTTGACGTCTGGCAGCCTTCAAATAGTTATTTCTGGCAACAAGTCGCTTCTCCTTGTGAGCCGTGTTCCCTTCTTCATTTTGCACTGTTGCAGTGCGTTTCCACAACACAAACTGTCCTACTTCTAATGGTTCATTCATAGGGTTGGCAATTGTAGGCACATGTGTAGGAACGAACACTTCGTCAACAGAAAACACAGCATGACATATGTCACAGTAGAAACTAGAATTCAGTAGGATCCGGAATCCTACTAGTAGAGACTGGAATCTCAGTTTCTACTAGTAGATACTGGAATTCCAGTCTCAACTGGACTTTTTCAAGTTCAAACTGGAATTCCAGTATCTACTAGTAGATACCGGAATTCCACTTACAACTGGATTTTTTCCAGTTGAAAGTGGAATTCCGATATCTACTAGTAGAAACTGGAATTCCAGTTTGAACTAACAGCCAGTTCATGTTGGAATTCAGTTCAAATTGGAATTTCGCGATGGAGATGAATGTAGTTTCTTTTTTGTTTAAAATGAACAGTTGACTACTTTATTGAAAGCAAATCCATTGTTTAAAAAGACCCAACACCACAAACTGCATAGTCAAATCAATGAAAATCACATCAGACAACTTCAGGACATGTTCTTGCATTTCTTGCTGTGCGGGTGGCATTTGGTGCCACATGCAAGTTTGGCATCTTTGCACGGACACCTCTTTGTCATGCACGCGCCTGTGCACGTACAGACGGACCTGGCGACAGCTCCACGGTTTTGCCAACCAGTTGATGACCTGGAGGCTTGAATGAGGGACACTTCCTTAAGAGTCTGTGGGTTTACCACATTGAGATGTGGGAGGACCACACTGCTCATGTCCACAAGCTCCACCCCCCGAAACCAGTTTTTAACAATTCCAGTCGGGCAATACACCCGATAGACAGAATCACCGCCCCTCATCTTTGATTCCAGAATCTTGCAGGTCAAGAGCCGCACGTCAGTGTTGGTCCTGTCGGCACTGTGGATTTTCACTCCGACAGTGTGCCCGTTTTGGAATGATTGGGTCACGTCTTTTACCTTCTTTTGGTACCTCGTGTCTTGACGTCTGGCAGCCTTCAAATAGTTATTTCTGGCAACAAGTCGCTTCTCCTTGTGAGCCGTGTTCCCTTCTTCATTTTGCACTGTTGCAGTGCGTTTCCACAACACAAACTGTCCTACTTCTAATGGTTCATTCATAGGGTTGGCAATTGTAGGCACATGTGTAGGAACGAACACTTCGTCAACAGAAAACACAGCATGACATATGTCACAGTAGAAACTAGAATTCAGTAGGATCCGGAATCCTACTAGTAGAGACTGGAATCTCAGTTTCTACTAGTAGATACTGGAATTCCAGTCTCAACTGGACTTTTTCAAGTTCAAACTGGAATTCCAGTATCTACTAGTAGATACCGGAATTCCACTTACAACTGGATTTTTTCCAGTTGAAAGTGGAATTCCGATATCTACTAGTAGAAACTGGAATTCCAGTTTGAACTAACAGCCAGTTCATGTTGGAATTCAGTTCAAATTGGAATTTCGCGATGGAGATGAATGTAGTTTCTTTTTTGTTTAAAATGAACAGTTGACTACTTTATTGAAAGCAAATCCATTGTTTAAAAAGACCCAACACCACAAACTGCATAGTCAAATCAATGAAAATCACATCAGACAACTTCAGGACATGTTCTTGCATTTCTTGCTGTGCGGGTGGCATTTGGTGCCACATGCAAGTTTGGCATCTTTGCACGGACACCTCTTTGTCATGCACGCGCCTGTGCACGTACAGACGGACCTGGCGACAGCTCCACGGTTTTGCCAACCAGTTGATGACCTGGAGGCTTGAATGAGGGACACTTCCTTAAGAGTCTGTGGGTTTACCACATTGAGATGTGGGAGGACCACACTGCTCATGTCCACAAGCTCCACCCCCCGAAACCAGTTTTTAACAATTCCAGTCGGGCAATACACCCGATAGACAGAATCACCGCCCCTCATCTTTGATTCCAGAATCTTGCAGGTCAAGAGCCGCACGTCAGTGTTGGTCCTGTCGGCACTGTGGATTTTCACTCCGACAGTGTGCCCGTTTTGGAATGATTGGGTCACGTCTTTTACCTTCTTTTGGTACCTCGTGTCTTGACGTCTGGCAGCCTTCAAATAGTTATTTCTGGCAACAAGTCGCTTCTCCTTGTGAGCCGTGTTCCCTTCTTCATTTTGCACTGTTGCAGTGCGTTTCCACAACACAAACTGTCCTACTTCTAATGGTTCATTCATAGGGTTGGCAATTGTAGGCACATGTGTAGGAACGAACACTTCGTCAACAGAAAACACAGCATGACATATGTCACAGTAGAAACTAGAATTCAGTAGGATCCGGAATCCTACTAGTAGAGACTGGAATCTCAGTTTCTACTAGTAGATACTGGAATTCCAGTCTCAACTGGACTTTTTCAAGTTCAAACTGGAATTCCAGTATCTACTAGTAGATACCGGAATTCCACTTACAACTGGATTTTTTCCAGTTGAAAGTGGAATTCCGATATCTACTAGTAGAAACTGGAATTCCAGTTTGAACTAACAGCCAGTTCATGTTGGAATTCAGTTCAAATTGGAATTTCGCGATGGAGATGAATGTAGTTTCTTTTTTGTTTAAAATGAACAGTTGACTACTTTATTGAAAGCAAATCCATTGTTTAAAAAGACCCAACACCACAAACTGCATAGTCAAATCAATGAAAATCACATCAGACAACTTCAGGACATGTTCTTGCATTTCTTGCTGTGCGGGTGGCATTTGGTGCCACATGCAAGTTTGGCATCTTTGCACGGACACCTCTTTGTCATGCACGCGCCTGTGCACGTACAGACGGACCTGGCGACAGCTCCACGGTTTTGCCAACCAGTTGATGACCTGGAGGCTTGAATGAGGGACACTTCCTTAAGAGTCTGTGGGTTTACCACATTGAGATGTGGGAGGACCACACTGCTCATGTCCACAAGCTCCACCCCCCGAAACCAGTTTTTAACAATTCCAGTCGGGCAATACACCCGATAGACAGAATCACCGCCCCTCATCTTTGATTCCAGAATCTTGCAGGTCAAGAGCCGCACGTCAGTGTTGGTCCTGTCGGCACTGTGGATTTTCACTCCGACAGTGTGCCCGTTTTGGAATGATTGGGTCACGTCTTTTACCTTCTTTTGGTACCTCGTGTCTTGACGTCTGGCAGCCTTCAAATAGTTATTTCTGGCAACAAGTCGCTTCTCCTTGTGAGCCGTGTTCCCTTCTTCATTTTGCACTGTTGCAGTGCGTTTCCACAACACAAACTGTCCTACTTCTAATGGTTCATTCATAGGGTTGGCAATTGTAGGCACATGTGTAGGAACGAACACTTCGTCAACAGAAAACACAGCATGAGTGGTTTTAGTCACTTTCACACCATGCACAACGTCAAGATTTGTGTGCTCTGTGCCAGAACAAACGATGACGTTGTCGCTCAAAAGAAGATACTCCTTTCCTCGCTTGTGGCTGGTACAGGTAGTAGATGATGTACTTGGTGAATCCACGTTTTCTACAATGCCGAGAGAAGAACCACCAGCACCTGTGAAACAAACAAATTAAAATCGTCTACGCTGGTGTGAAAACCAAGAAAGGTGGTGTAAGGGTTAACCTGTTAACATCTTCAAACTAGTCTTTATAAATTGATAGAAAATATGGCACATTGAAAGTGTGTTGAGGGAAGTGTGAAGAAACTTACCAGTGGCATGCTGCTCAGGAGTGCTGAGAGAAGGTCCGAGAGGATCCTGAAAGTTGACTGCTTCTGAAGAACGGTCAGCACCTGTGAAACAAATAAAATGCAGTTGTATTTGCAACAGACATTTGCAGTCATTCTTCTTCTTCTCTGTTGGGAAATGTGACATGATAATGTGGCATGTATGTGTACACATTAATCACTGTGTACTAGTGTTTCGACGTTGAAGTGATACAGGAAGAAATTCTGAATAATTCATTGCATATATATACAGAATTCAAGAAACCCTTTTTCCTCTGCACCACTCCACACAATGAAGACTGGAAAACCTTTTAAAACTTAAAGGCCAACATCCAAAAGAATTTTTCTCCTGGAGCGACCTAAACTTGAACCCGTCGCTCTTCTTGCATGTCTGTTTACTTCGTGTTGCACGCAAAAATTGCGCGACTTCCTTGCCGCGTGGATTGACGAAGCTGTTTTATTCTCGTGACTGAAAACACTGCAGTGCGTGCAGTTTTATTCTGTGGGTTCGACAGATCGGTCCAGTAGTTTGGTCTCAATCGCTCTACACACACGCGCGCACACACACACACACACACACACATACACATACACACACTGGCACACACACACACACTCACACAGGCACACACTAGCACACACACACACACACACACGCACACACACCCGCTCGGCTTTTTGTCCCCTCTGCCTCACTGATTTGGTTTTGTGTTTATTTCGTAATTATTTTGTTTGTAAATAGTGAACATTGCTTCAATGCTGAAGCAAAAAACATCATTATTGGTTGTAATTTGCTACCAATTTTAAAACCCGAATATCGTATTACATAGTAATTTTGACAGCAGTTCAAATGTGTACATTTACCAGTTCCATTCAGCAGACTTTCAGGTCTTTGTGACTGATTTCTGGCCAGGAATTCATCACGCTTTCTGTTGTTCATTCGTTTCCTGTGACATTGATCAGCAAACCAGCAAAGTGTGTGTGTGTGTGTGTGTGTGTGTGTGTGTGTGTGCCTTTGGTTATATCGGTTTTTACATTTAGTCAAGTTTTGACTAAATGTTTTAACATAGAGGGGGGAATCGAGACGAGGGTCGTGGTGTATGTGTGTGTGTCTGTCTGTCTGTCTGTCTGTCTGTGTGTGTAGAGCGATTCAGACTAAACTACAGGGCCGATCTTTATGAAATTTGACATGAGAGTTCCTGGGTATGATATTCCCGGACGTTTTTTTTTCATTTTTTCGATAAATACCTTTGATGACGTCATATCCGGCTTTTTCTAAAAGTTGAGGCGGCACTGTCACACCCTCATTTTTCAATCAAATTGATTGAAATTTTGGCAAAGCAATTTTCGATGAAGCCCGGGGTTTGGTATTGCATTTCAGCTTGGTGACTTAAAAACTAATGAGTGAGTTTGGTCATTAAAAATCGGAAACTTGTAATTAAAATTATATTTTTATTAAACGATCCAAAAACAATTTCATCTTATTCTTTGTCATTTTCTAATTCCAAAAACATATACATATGTTATATTTGGATTAAAAACAAGCTCTGAAATTTAAAAATATAAACATTATGATCAAAATTAAATTTCCGAAATCGATTTAAAAACTATTTCATCTTATTTCTTGTCGGTTCCTGATTCCAAAAACATATAGATATGATATGTTTGGATTAAAAACACGCTCAGAAAGTTAAAACGAAGAGAGGTACAGTAAAGCGTGCTATGAAGCACAGCGCAATCGCTACCGCGCCAAACAGGCTCGTCACTTTCACTGCCTTTTGCACTAGCGGCGGACTACGTTCAGTTTCATTCTGTGAGTTCCACAGCTTGACTAAAAGTAGTAATTTCGCCTTACGCGACTTGTTATATTTAGTCAAGTTTTGACTAAATATTTTAACATCGAGGGGGAATCGAAACGAGGGTCGTGGTGTATGTGCGTGTGTGCGTGTGTGCGTGTGTGTGTGTAGAGCGATTCAGACTAATTTACTGGACCGATCTTTATGAAATTTGACATGAGAGTTCCTGGGTATGAAATCCCCGAACTTTTTTTTCATTTTTTTGATAAATGTCTTTGATGACGTCATATCCGGCTTTTCGTGAAAGTTGAGGCGGCACTGTCACGCCCTCATTTTTCAACCAAATTGGTTGAAATTTTGGTCAAGTAATCTTCGACGAAGCCCGGACTTCGGTATTGCATTTCAGCTTGGTGGCTTAAAAATTAATTAATGACTTTGGTCATTAAAAATCGGAAAATTGTAAAAAAAAATAAAAATTTATAAAACGATCCAAATTTACGTTTATCTTATTCTCCATCATTTGCTCATTCCAAAAACATATAAATATGTTATATTCGGATTAAAAACAAGCTCTGAAAATTAAATATATAAAAATTATTATCACATTTTTTTTCTCGAAATCAATTTAAAAACACTTTCATCTTATTCCTTGTCGGTTCTGGATTCCAAAAACATATAGATATGATATGTTTGGATTAAAAACACGCTCAGAAAGTTAAAACAAAGAGAGGTACAGAAAAGCGTGTTATCCTTCTTAGCGCAACTACTACCCCGCTCTTCTTGTCAATTTCACTGCCTTTGCCATGAGCGGTGGACTGACGATGCTACGAGTATACGGTCTTGCTGAAAAATGGCAGCTACTTGACTAAATATTGTATTTTCGCCTTACGCGACTTGTTGTTGTTGTTGATGAGTACGTAACCGGCAAAATGTAGTCAGTATAATTATATACGTTTGCACCATACCTCATCTCCCGTGAAATATCAACAGAGTTCGAAGTTTCAGTTTGTCAATCTGTATAGTATGATTTGTTTTCAAATACGTTTTGTCTTTCTTTCCTTGTCCTGGTTTGTTTACAGATCATCGTCATTTTTTAATCTCGGAAGATCTAACTAGTGTTCTGAGCATCGCCTAAGTAGACATCAACAAGCATGTACATACTTGAATGATCTTGCCGTTGTCTATCTTTTGCGATATCATGTCCATTTCCACATCGCAACATTATTGAATATTTGTACCAGTTTCAATTTGTCTGATAGATGTTGAATGACACAGAAATAAAACGATTTCTTCGTGAACTTCAATTTAATATATCAGGTGTACGATACATCTACACAGTTGTGTGTGTGTGTGTGTGTGTGTGTGTGTGTGTGTGTGTGTGTGTGTGTGTGTGAGTGTGTGTGTGTGTGTGTGTGTGTGTGTGTGTGTGTGTTCTTGAACATAACTACACCCATGTGTTTATGAGTTACATAATTATATATATGCGTTCAGTCTGTCTGCATGTTTCCTTTCACAAAATAAGACACAACATCAAAAATGAATACAGATTTGATCTGCAAGGAGGAAATATCAAACCAACCCACACCCCAAACCTAAAGCAGCTCATGACAAACTTTTGGTACACACTTTGCAAAATAATACTCTAATTTCTAACCAGCTGCATTACACGCTGCCAACAGAGAGAGAACAAGTCGCGTAAGGCGAAATTACAACATTTAGTTAATCTGTCGAACCCACAGAATACAAGAAACTAAGTCCATCTCACGATGAACACGAGCCGAAATCATATGCACTCGACTTATGAAATAGAAAGAAATCAAATACGACGAAGAGAAGAAAAAGTTTGAAAGTACCATTGAACTTCCATGTCGGCGTGTGGCTGAGCTTAAAATAGGAATGTTGTTGCAATCTGTTAGGCACTTTCCCTTTTGACAGGTAGTTTTTGCATGTACAGCAAAACACGGCCTTTTTTACAAATCCTAAAGACTGTCGGAAACTTCGCATGCTCTCTTGTGAACGCCATGTGAAACATTGATTCTGAAACAAAAATCTATGGCATGAATGACAATGGAAAGACGGTCTCTCTCTGATTCCAAGTTCATAATGGCAGTTATAAAGTGCTGAATTTAAAAAATCTGTAGATGAAGTAAAATCATTTGAATGTTGGCTTGTTGAAACTTCATAACAAACAGCCACCTCGTCTATATCATTATCTGAAAGAATGCCAACTTCCTTTGAAACACCAACATTTGTATGGAAAACTTCTGTTTCTGTCATCTTTGATTTCATTTGACAACTTGGACTGATGGCATCTTCCAGAGATATATCCATTACTTTCAACTTGCGCCTCTTTGTATTCCTGTAAGCCTGCCACTTATTTATAAAAAGAAACGTTTGATACTTTTACCAAACAGTTAGTATAATGCACGATTTACCTGTATTCGTCTTTAAATTCTGCAAGACTGAAGCGAAAGAGGTTTGTCTCAGTTTTGTCGTCAGTTTGTTGTGTACATTTACACACGCACAACGAACAACACATGCACAGGCCCGTGGGAAGCTCTCCTTTCTTATGTCCGACGATAGACGTATACATGTAGTTTACATGTTTATTAGTCATCTATTTGATAGATTACGTGTATGATATGACGGAGAGTCGCATCGGTTTGATGCTGTGAACCCAACCGTGGCTGTGGCTGTCGTTTGAAGTAGCCTACTTCTTTATAAAGATTCATTTACATTCTACTTCTGACCAAGGCATGTTTGGTACCTACTGAATCCTTGTTGCGTGTAGTTTTACGTGGCACGTTGCCCAAAGTTGTATTCTTGAGGAGCATAAAATAAAACGTGTTACAAAGTTATCTCAAAACTCTGCAGTGACTGCTCGCGCAGCAGGTCAGCTAATTATAGCACGCAGCCTCCACAGACAGCTTTCGAGCCGAGACCATATGAGTCGTCGCTCCTGCGGCTCGTCAAAAACTGCACGCACTGCAGTGTTTTCAGTCACGAGAATAAAATAGCTTCGTCAATCCACGCGGCAAGGAAGTCGCTCGATTTTTGCGTGCAGCACGAAGTAAACAGACATGCAAGAATAGCGACGGGTTCAAGTTTAGGTCGCTCCAGGAGAAAAATTCTTTTGGATGTTGGCCTTTAAAAAAGCTTATTTAAACAACACAATAAAAAGTCCCAAGCCAAGCCAGAATGTCGCATCTTGAAGAAGGCCTGCGGGCCGAAAATTTGGATTTAAAAAGATGCGACATTCTGGCTTGGTTTTGGACTTTTTATTATGTTGTTTATATTTATATATATGTTATGTTTGTTTTGTTTATAACAACAAGCTCAGAAAGTTATAAAGAATAAAGAAAATTGTGCTTTCCGGTTAAACGGTACTAGCTTGTCACTTCAAGCTATCAGCGGGTTCGGCAACGCTATTGTCTTGGTGAAAAAACGCAGTGCGTTCAGTTTTATTCTGTGAGTTTGACAGATTAACTAAATTTACGCGACTTGTTAAATTGATGTACAACACTGCTTGTGCTTGATAAGTCCAAGTACAGAGTATGTACTATCATTTCCAGCTTAAACATGTATTCCTAAATAACTTACTGGTGTCATTATCATATATACTAAAAGATTTAATCGATTGCATTTTCTGTAACTTTAGCGCTCACATTTGTTTTTGTATTATTTTTGACAGTGCCATCTATTTGTCTAGTTTTAGGATGTCATATCATGAATCAGTTAATTTTGTTTTCTGTACACCCCCACCCCGAACCAGATTGGTGTTGTGTCCTCTGAACCAAGCATTCAACTATGTAGGCCAAAATATTCAATGTTGAAATGAAGTACCTACTGTGTAGGGTATAGTTTAAAGTACAACATACTGAAATTGATCCTTGTTGGGTTTACTTTTGCCTTGAATTTTGAATTGTAACATTGTGCAACTTTGCTTCAACTTTTTTTAAATTTTTTTTTAAAAAAGTTTTGAGCAATTACAATATTGTTGAAATAACATAATTAGGTACTATGTGAAACCAAGTTCAGTACAATATACTAGTACTGTACTGCAATGTTTGTTTATATATTTAAAGTTTCCATTGTCTGCCTGTGTAACTTTACTTTAATAATTTTTAATTTGAAGCAATTAAAATATGAGAAAAAAACACAGAAAGCCTCGAACGCTGTTCTGTGACGAGCGCAAGTGTGTGTGTGTGTGTGTGTGTGTGTGTGTGTGTGTGTGTGTGAGTGTGTGTGTGTGTGTGTGTGTGTGTGTCTGTGTCTGTATGTGTGTGTGTGTGTGTGTGTGTGTGTGTGTGTGTGTGTGTGTTACTTTGTCAGTTTGACAAAGTGTGACAGGGGAGGCTACCGCTCCTTTCACTGCAGACTCTACACCCGAGTTGTTGGCCTTTAAGTCAACACCGGTGGATTGTGGAATTCTGTTTGTGATGGGGTCTGGTGGTTTCCGATTGTCTGTATGTTCGTGGAAACCTTCGGGTTTGCATAACAGTTTTAATAGGGCTAAGAAATTAGCCCTAACATTTTCAATCCTGTTTGATTGCACTTCGCCTCCCGAGGTGACCGTAGTGTTACGGCACTAGGTTACATCTGGCGCTTGCGAGCAGGGATGGGACTCGGCATGATATGTTCAGGTAATGGCATAATATGACCACTGAACATTTTCGTGCTGTTCCCATTCTGCGAACTTGGGATGGACAGTGGTCCCCCGGTTCGGAACTTCGGGACGGAGTTCATTCAAACGGGGGCGATTGTGACAGGGGAGGCTACCGCTCCTTTCACAGCAAACTCTGCACCCGAGTTGTTGGCCTTTAAGTCAACACCAGTGGATTGTGGAATTCTGTTTGTGATGGGGTCTGGTGGTTTCCGATTGTCTGTTTGTTCATG
>NW_027127144.1:0-19571 GCF_037325665.1 Littorina saxatilis
TACCAGATTGATACTCGTTGCTTTTTCAAATATTGAAAAGCTCGCTTTCGCTTGCATATCAATATTTTTAAAAACCACCAACTCGTGTAAATCTGGTACGACACAGCAAGCCATGTAGTTTCCTCTATATAACTTGTGTGTGTTTGCTGTAGTGACATGCACAGTAACCGAGTGGGATGTAGTAAACGAATGACTTGATGATGTGAATGGTACTGGTCAACATACACTGCCCAACTAAAAGGACAGTAAAGCGTGAACAAGTTTCCGTTTTTTGGACCGATTCTATGTTTTCCTCCCGACCTAAGATGCACCTATTTTTAGAAATTGTGTTGAGCATGTGGACCATGAATTTCTATACCAACTTTCTTGAGAAAGCCCGGGCTGTGTGAGCATTTCCTGTGTGTTTTTAGGACTAACCTGGGCTAGGGGATGTGTGTGTGTGTGTGTGTGTGTGTGTGTGTGTGTGTGTGTGTGTGTGTGTGTGTGTGTGTGCGTGTGCGTGCGTGTGTGCGTGTGTGCGTGCATGTGTGCGTGCGTGTGTGTGTATGCGTGTATGTGTGTTTGCGTGTGTGTGTGTGTGTGTGTGTGTGTGTGTGTGTGTGTGCGTGTGTGTGTGTGTGTTTGTGTGTGTGTGTGTGAGTGCGTGCGTGTGGGCGTGTGTGTGTGTGTGTGTGTGTGTACGTCAATCCTCGACCTTTTATGATATGGGTCTTTTGATTCGTGAACTTCAGTCTTTCCCGTGTTCGCCCGCTTATTCATGACTGTGCGCAGTGATAAGATAGTAAGGTACAAAACATTTACATTAGCCTACCAATGAGAACTTCATTGTTAAAATAACAAAAAAAATTGTAACGATTTCCTCAGTCTTTTCCTGCATGTTTCTGCCTGAACAGCGAGTTTGGCTGCAAGCTGCACACCTGTCTGGTCTACTTTTTCCTGGATTTTTCGGCCTGGTTACTGGCCGCCTTGTCTCTGGAGCGTCTTTTCTCCGTGCGCTGGCCCCACAAAGTCAGGCAGAGCTGCACCAGGATGACGTCAATCTGCGTCATCACTGGAATCGGCGTCACACTCTTCGCCATCAACGCGCACTTCCTGGGCACAATGGGAGACAGGACGCTCGGCGGGTGAGTGTTGAAGGAATTGTCACTGTTTAAGGGGTGGGGGTCTCTCGGAAAATGGGGTGTTTTTACATTTAGTCAAGTTTTGACTAAATGTTTTAACGTAGAGGGGGAATCGAGACGAGGGTCGTGGTGTATGTGTGTGTGTCTGTCTGTCTGTCTGTCTGTATGCGTGTCTGTGTGTGTGTGTAGAGCGATTCAGACTAAACTACTGGACCGATCTGTATGAAATTTGACATGAGAGTTCCTGGGTATGATATCTCCATACGTTTTTTTTCAATTTTTTGATGAATGTCTTTGATGACGTCATATCCGGCTTTTCGTGAAAGTTGAGGCGGCACTGTCACGCCCTCATTTTTCAACCAAATTGGTTGAAATTTTGGTCAAGTAATCTTCGATGAAGCCCGGACTTCGGTATTGCATTTCAGCTTGGTGGCTTAAATATCTGAAAATTGTAAAACAAAATTGTTTTTATAAAACGATCCAAATTTACGTTCATCTTATTCTTCATCATTTTCTGATTCCAAAAACATATAAATATGTTATATTTGGATTAAAAACAAGCTCTGAAAATTAAAAATATAAACATTATCAAAATTAAATTGTCCAAATCAATTTAAAAACACTTTCATCTTATTCCTTGTCGGTTCCTGATTCCAAAAACATATAGATATGATATGTTTGGATTAAAAACACGCTCAGAAAGTTAAAACGAAGAGAGGTACAGAAAAGCGTGCTATCCTTCTCAGCGCAACTACCACCCAGCTCTTTCTTGACAATTTCACTGCCTTTGCCGCAAGCGGTGGACTGACGATGCTACGAGTATACGGTCTTGCTTAAAAATTGCAGTGCGTTCAGTTTCATTCTGTGAGTTCGACAGCTACTTGACTAAATGTTGTATTTTCGCCTTACGCGACTTGTTTCTCCTTGAGAAGGGGGAGTTAGGGCGGATGAGTTGGGGTATTAGGATGATGGGTTGCAATTGGGTGGGTTGGATTTGACTCTATATAATAGAGTTAAAAAAGGAAATGATCAGAACAGACACGAAGAATGAGAGAGAGAGAGAGAGAGAGAGAGAGAGAGAGAGAGAGAGAGAGAGAGAGAGAGAGAGAGAGAGAGAGAGAGAAAGAGAGAGAGAAAGAGAGACAGAGAGAGAGATAGACATAGACAGATAGACAGAGACAGAGTGAGTGAGGTTTATGTGTATATTATCGCTAATGGTTTATGTATATTACAATATTGTAATTGCGATTACGACAAAAAAGAAATCTAATTTCTTCTTGTTGTCTGAGTTACATATTCAATTTTCTTATTTCACGACCACTGTGCTCAATACATCATGCTTGGCCTGCCTTCCTGCCCGCCTGCCTGTCTGCCTAGTAAATACATCTGTCTGTACTCGCATACCTCTATCTATATGTCCAATGTGCGTTTGAATTTTTCTATCGCTGTTCGTCCGTTCGTCAGGCCGTCTATGTGTCCCTCTGTCTGTGTCTCAGTGCACCCGTAATATCTTGTTATTTCTTGTTAAACGCACAGCGTTGTGACCGTGAAGTGTGTGCCGCTGAGCGAAGAATTCTACCACGTCGTCTCCTCCGTGTGGCCCTGGGTGGACCTCAGTGTCTTCGCTCTCCTACCCCTGACAATCCACATTGTCTGTAACATCTTCATCGTCAGACGTGTGGTCAGCAGCTTCAAAGAGTCCGGGAGGAACAGAGGCTTCGGCCCTCCAACGAACAGCAGAAGTCACACTGGTACTGGATGTCCGACAAGCGCCAGGCTTAACCACAGCGCTGAGAGAAGTGAACGGAGTGGGATCAGCCAGGACAGTCCATCCAGCCGGCGAGAGCATAAGGCCGTGGACATTCCTGATACCGGACAAAGTCGAGAGAGGCTTAGCAGCGCGGATGGATCTCAAAGTCCTGCCCGTGGTGGTCTGGATAACTCGCAAGGAAGCGAACATCATCCTTGCTTGGGAACGACTAGCGTCAGCATGCTAACCGGCCCTGTCGCCATCCGACCAGGCCATCCCGACCTAGCGGCCAGTCACACTTACACGACTAACACCAACACAGAGGCAAGGACACGCAGCAGACGGAAGCCAGACCACCACCTTCATATCACGCCACACGCCTCAGGGGGTCACCAGAGAGTCCCGGCCACCCCAAGCCCCGCCAGCCCACGTGACGACAAGCGCGTGTCGTCTATGACCTTGATGCTGGTGACGGTCAGCTCCGTGTTCTGCTTGACCACGCTGCCCATCAGCATCTACTTCATCACCAATTGGATTTTCGTGGAGCATGGCTACCACGCGCCCTACGGGAAGGTCAGTCCAACTTGTGTGCATAGCACTACTAATGATGTTGCTATGATTTATCTTCTTCTAAAAACATGCCAAAGTGAAGGTCATGCAGTCCAACTTGTGTGCATAGCCCTACAAAGGATGTTGCAATGATTTATGTTCTTCTACAAACATGCCAAAATGAATGTCAGCCCAACTTTTGTGCATAGCACTACATAGGATGTTGCTATGATTTATCTTCTTCTACAAACTTGCCAAAATGGCCATGAACGTTTCCACACTATATTTGTCCGAAGTTAAAAGCAGTCTCTGGCGTCACCTTACCCCCTACTTTGACAAAAAGAGAAAAAGGTCTTCTGAAATGACGGCAAATTGTTTTGGAGATATATTAAATAAATGCGGTTTGCTAACGCTGAAAAAAATCATAATTACTGAATGAATTGATGTCCTCCTGTAAGATTTGGTCTTTTAGCCAAAAAGTAAACATCTATAAATAAAAAAAACCCATAGGTTGAAAGAGAGAGAGAGAGAGAGAGAGACAAAGCGACAGAGAGACAGAATGAGAGATAGAGAGAGAGAGCGAGAGAGAGAGAGCGAGAGAGCGAGAGAGCGAGAGAGAGAGAGAGAGAGAGAGAGAGAGAGAGAGAGAGAGAGAGAGAGAGAGAGAGAGAGAGAGAGAGAGAGAAAAGCGAGAGAGAGAGAAAGAAAGAAAAACACAAACAAACAAACAAACAAACAATCAGACAAAAAAGGGAATACAATTTACAAAAACATTGAGTAATAATAATAGTAATAGTAATAAAATTGCTACATACTCCTACGGTGTGCATACTGAGTTATCACCGCCGTCACTTAATATGACATTCCATACTTTTATCAGCTATCCTACCTTGTATCAGCTGTATCGTTGACGCCTCCATTGATTGGATCCTGGTTGCAACCGGATCTGACGCCCCCAAGTTCTCCCACCCCTCCCGACCCTTAACCCCCATCACCCTAACCCCCACCTTCCTTAATATATGTCGCACAGCATTGGTGAAGCGTTGTTATCTTTGGTGGTTTAATCAACTGTTGCTTCAACACCTACCTTCAAACGATCTATGTCATTGTCATCGTGTAAATCGGTTTATTTCTATGTCAGCGTCTGTTGAACTTGAAGAAGGGTTGGGTGCTGTCGTTGAGAAAATGGGACAAAGCTGGGGATGAAGGTGCTCATTTCTGTATGTGACTCATGTGAGTTCGGGTAGATTAACGGACAGTTATCATATTGAATCTAGAACATAGCGTGGAGAGTTGATATTTTTTTGTGTTTTGTTTTATGTGCGTATATTACAGTATGATTCATATTACGCATGACGAAGTTGAGTCACATGAGCATTTGCGCGTGTGTGTGTGTGTGTGTGTGTGTGTGTGTGTGTGTGTGTGTGTGTGTGTGTGTGTGTGTGTGTGTGTGTGTGTGTGTGTGTGTGTGTAAGGTACTGAGATGCAACTTCATTAATTTCTAACAAACTGCTCGGATATTTCGTTTCTTCTTGTATACGTTATCTCTCGTGTTTAATATCAATTTTTGGAACGCTTGCCGATAGTCGAAGTTTTACTTTGCATTCTTTCATCCTGTTACGTTGAGGTACATCTTTATTTATTATACTGCTCGAAATGTTTCTGTTTTCTTTCTATTTCTTCTCAACCGACTTACCATTCTGTAATATTTTCTCGAATCAGACTCTGAACATAGCCTCATGTTGTTTGCAGATAGCCTGGGCGGTTCTGAACCTTCTCATGTACACCAACAATTCCGTCAACTTCGTCCTATACTCGCTATCAGGCTCTAGATTTCGCACCGAGCTGAAAACCCTTTGGCATTTACTGTGCAAGCGTCTTCCTCGCCCAGTGCGCTTTCGACGATCCAGTGGTATGATGTCATCGTCCATGGCGTCATCGCGTTCGGGAAAATCCAAATCCAGCGTTGAAATAAGGCGATGGTCCTCAAACACCGAAATGTCCACAGTGGAATGTCATGGGAAGAAGAGAGCAACAGTTTCAGCGACAGTCAATGTTGTACGATAAACAATGGATTTTTTAATTTGTTTAAAATTTTTTTACAAACTGATTGCTGGAAGTTCGAAGTGCATACATTACCGCGAGACCCTTTTAAATTTAAACATTTGTTGTCAGTTGTTGTTTTTTGCAATGAAAATGCCTCTAGGTCCCAATCTATCCCCCACCCGGCAAACAACCAACTCTACCCTAGCTCAACCCCCCCCCTTACACCCCCTCCAAACAACAAAAAACAACAAAACCACACAAGCAAACAAACAAACAAACAAACACAATAAAAATACGTGCTAATATATCTTCCTGAAACATACCTTGTGTTCACAGTACACCTTCCTTTGTTTATGTTTCACATGTTCATAGCTGCACTGTGTTATATCTGTCCTGCATGTGATACTGTATGCCTACCTGCCATCAGAGAGACAGAAACAAAGAATAGGCCAGGTGCTACGTCAGCATTTGAAGTGTGAGCTTATTTTATGTACAGTGAACATATATACCATTCGCAACAAATACTTACCAAAGACACAGCTCTGTACACAACCCAGCAACCAAGCAATCAAGCGACGAACCAACCAACCAACCAACCGACCGACCAACCAACCAACCAACCAACCAATCAACCAACCAAATTCGTGTTCTGTGTAACCTTGAAATTTAATTTTCTGCTTTTGTTTATTATTGTTGCACATTGCATGAACATGTCTCGAACATTTGCGCCTGGAAGTGGAGTGCGACTAAGTGGAAAATGCGACTCAAAAATCGATGTTAGGAAATAACTCTGACAAGTGTCCATGGGTTGTAGAAGAGATGCTCTCCCTTGGTCCATTGGAAGCAAGCCGTCAATGTCACGTGTAGCTTCCCTCTGTATTTCTTTGGAAAAGCAAGGCCGGACAACCCAAGGGAAAGCAACTCTTGCACAACCCATACAATTCCGGCAGAGTTGTATCCGGAATTCGTCTATTCGATACATGTCACATTTGTTTTCTTCATTGCCGATAGATGCTGTAATATTATTGAATTAAGTGTGTGTGTGTGTGTGTGTGTGTGTGGGGGGGGGGGGTGTGTGTGTGTGTGTGTCTGTGTGAGAGAGAGAGAGAGAGAGAGAGAGAGAGAGAGAGAGAGAGAGAGAGAGAGAGAGAGAGAGAGAGAGAGAGAGAGAGAGAGAGAGAGAGAGAGAGAGTTCAGGTTGATAACGGCTCTTTTTACATTTAGTCAAGTTTTGTTTGATTTGAAGTTGCCTTGCCTCTGCATGATGTTAGGTGTTGTACTGCTAACTTGTGTGTATTGTACATGCTACGAGTAAAACATGCTCTGAAATCAATGTCTTTTTTTCTTCATTCCGGACTTTGTTGCTCCGTGACTAACACCATAACAAGAAGGATATAAAAACAGCGATTTTTGGGTTGGCATGGAAGCCACCATTAAAAGATTTCGTTAGCAGCTACATTTCGACGTCATCGTGGAATTTGGCGTAACTCGTTTCAGACAGCTGTTCAGCAGAAGGCCAAAACTGATATTTTTTTTAAATTTTGAAATAGTGTTTAGCCTAATTTAGTACCTGGTATAGATAGAAAGATACAAGACTGGTACATCCTGTATTGTCCAGTGTATTTTAGAGAATATTTCTCATTGAGAGTGATTTACTTAGTCTAAAGCACCATACCATCACAATCGCCAAGAATCAAGTTACGCCAACAGTCTAGGACGACGACGAGTTTGGGCTCTAGTTGCAGAAACATTTTCCATTTCCGTTTGGAGTGTGTTTTCATTATAAAGCACAAGGAAGTATTCTAAATTTATTTTGAACTAAAGAAACAACAAAGAAAACACTTAATTCATCGTATTATCAAGATTCACAAGAAACTAGAATAAAGAAGATCAAAGTGAGGAATACATTTAAAGCTATTAAGCTGAAATGCAACCCGATTGTCCCGACCGAGTCCGAAAAAATCGTTATTTAAACAAAATGCAATCGTCAGAGCGCCGCCTCACGAATATCGTTTGGCGTCTGCAATCAGCGAAAGCGCTAGACAAAATTCAAATCGCTTGTCAAGCAGTGTCGTTTTCTTAGCAAAAAATGTGAGAACATTATTTTCTGTGTTTTGATTTTGTCCTCAAGCGCAGACACAATTTCTATTCTGCTTTGAAGTCAATAACTGCAATGCTTTTTTTTTAAAACTTTGATTAAAAACATTGTTTAGAAGTTTTTAAAAACCGCTCGGACCCCCCCCCCCCCCCCCCGCCGACCCCCCCCCTCCGACCCCAATAACACACACAAACACACACACACACACACAAACACACACACACACACACACACACACACACACACACACACACACACACACACACACACACACACACACACACACACGCTTTTTTCGAATCCCTTTCAATGCTTTTAACGCATACTTTACTATTCCATCACAGATGTTTTTCTTTATGTTTACCCTTTCCTACCATCTTCTTCTGACTCCCAGTGGAATCGTTCTCCATTACAACGGACACTCGAAATGCGCTCGAATTCCTAGAATGTGGCGTTGCTATGTCTAGTTTTAAAGCAACAAAATATAATCCAATTTGGTAACCCGTCAACAACCAGTTGTTCACATTTTGATACTGAACCCATTTTCGGGATCACACTGCTTTCAATCGTTATTTCCAGACAATCTAACTTGTGGCGACACACAAGATTGCTTCTGGATTTGTGCAAATCACGCCCTTGACAACGAGTTTAATCTACAGGCTCGCCAACAATAGATAGCGCTAATGGACAGGTTTACATCCTCGACGAACAATTTGTTAATTCAACGGGTTCTCAACAACATCCGTCCGCATCTGTTTCTCGATGAACGACAATCGCTCCAGTCACGCGAGGCAATTTCGTGCTGATTTCGATCTTATTCTGGACTGAACAGATGGAAACTTCATTTTGGGATGCTGGTCGGCGACTTCCGTTGCTATGGTAGCGATGTCCAAGACAAGCCTTGAATAGCCTTCACAGAATATTCATGACGGTTCATTAAAACCTTTACCATAGTGAGATCTGTTGAAAACAAGCGAACTCGGTGGATGTATCGTCTTTTGAAGTCAAGCGCTCGTTGCGACATAAACAAATTACAACAGCAACACTTGTGTGATAAACAGTTCTGTAGTTCATAAACGTGACTTTTCTGGTTTGTGTTGGAGTCACTTAATTAGTGATGCAACAATGTAATCAGTTACTTTCCCGAGTGGCAACATTGCATCACACAAAACATCTAATTATCATCATCGATCAAAACGACGAAAACAACAACAACAACAGCAACAACAACCACAACCTCAACAACCACAAGTACTCCCGACGTGAAGTGCTGTAATATTACTTAAAACTTAATTAGTCCGGTGCCACGCATTGTCTGTCCCGTACTCTTATCAGACAAATATTACTTTGTGTGGACTATCATCTATTGCCGCCGATCTAGTGTCCGTCGCCCTGTGTGCTCACTCAACCGATTTCAAATACAAAACAAATGACCGATGTCAATGTGGACTGCTTCGCACGACACTGTGTCGATGATTGAGGACATCCAGGACAACGTTGATAAGGCGTGTCAATTGAAACACCACCACTGTCATCTAACCCCACTCTTCATTCGCCCCGCCACCGCCTATGTTGATTGATTGATTAGTTGATTGATTGACTCATATTGATTGGTTGGTTTATTAATTGATTGATTGATTGATTGATCGATTGATTGATCGATTGATTGATTGATCGATTGATTGATCGATTGATTGATTGATTGATTGATTGATTTGATTAATTCATTTATGTAACTTTTTTTTAAGGGGGAGACGTCGGATTGTTGAATGTCATTTTGCGGAGCAAGGAACATTGAAATAATCCCCCCCCTCCACTTTCCCGTTCTCTACTCAGTTTGTTGTTGTTGTTGTTGTTGTTAATTGTTTGTAGGTCAATTTGCGAAGCGGCAAGAGCTGATGAAGTTGCCAACCCCATTCACTAGGCCACGTTAAGATTATAGTCCTTATTGTAGATTATTGTTGTTGGCAAATGATTATGAGGCTTGCTTCGACACCACTTTCGCGCTTTTCATGCTGTTTATAGCAACTCAACCACATCGACATGAAAGACATTCATGTACTGATATTTTCTGGATTTTATTAAATGTTTAATTTTGACAAAGCATAAAAAGCACTCAGCAAAACTCAAAATAACGATGTGAAAGTAGTAGATGTTTGTGTGTGTGCGTGCATGTGCGTGTGTGCATGAGTGTGTGTGTGTGTGTGTGTGTGTGTGTGTGTGTGTGTGTGTTAGTGTGTGTGTGCGTGCGTGTGTGTGTGTGTGTGAGAGAGAGAGAGAGAGAGAGAGAGAGAGAGAGAGAGAGAGAGAGAGAGAGAGACAGACAGACAGACAGACAGACAGACAGACAGACAGACAGACAGACAGACCGACAGACACACAGACAGACTGACTAATACCGACAGATTAGCGAGAGTTCTCTTTTGTACAGAAAAGTACAATAATATTTATGACGACATGAATTTCCCGTTTTTACGCTACAGATCCGTTCAACTTGTTGTAGAACAATATTCCCCTTTTCTGCTGACAATTTTCACTAGCAACAATCAATCAGAAAAGCTGACCTTCCAACTTCCTACAGGACAAGCGGTCATGGTGTTTCTAAAGCTTGAAACAAATACTCGACAGTTTCCGCGTCACATGCTAGCATACTATTGTTAATGTCACTGATATTTCTCATCGGGCTTTTCGTTCACGTTACCATTCACACGTGTTCACTTCGCTGAACGAAAAACTAAATGTTACAAAGAAAATATCGTGCCACACGCGTGTTTTTTTCCAGTGACGCCGTTTTAATAACATTACATGCGTATAATCTGCCTACTTATGATAAAAAAAATAATAAAAAAAACATAAAAAAAGAAGTGGAGCAGTTTTTTTGGGGGGTGGGAGGTGGGGTAAAATAGACATGACTCGCTAATAACTAATGAATTAGCTATTAGATTTGTACAAAAAAATACTAGCTAATTTTTCCCGTTTGTATTTGTACCTTAAAGTCACGGCTACACAGTCGTATGACTTAAAAAAATGATGGCCATTGAATTGAAATGAATGAAAATACTAAATTCCCAGATCCAAACCAATGCAAAGTATTGAAGAAGTCCGTCCAAATATTTTGTTATTGCTGGTTTACTGCTTCCCCAATCTCCACAATACCTGTTGGGTTCTGCTGTTCCCCAAGCCTTGACTATGTATAATAGTCTTTTACTTGGATTCTTCTTCTTCTGCGTTCGTGGGCTGAAACTCCCACATACATTCGTGTTTTTTGCACGAGTGGAATTTTACGTGTATGACCGTTTTTACCCCGCCATTTAGGCAGCCATACGCCGCTTTCGGAGGAAGCATGCTGGGTATTTTCGTGTTTCTATAACCCACCGAACTCTGACATGGATTACAGGATCTTTTCCGTGCGCACTTGGTCTTGTGCTTGCGTGTACACACGAAGGGGGATAAGCCACTAGCAGGTCTGCACATAAGTTGACCTGGGAGATCGGAAAAATCTCCGCACTTAACCCACCAGGCGGCTGCGGCCGGGATTCGAACGCTCGACCTTCCGATTAAGAGGCCGATGTCTTACCACGCCGCCACAGCGCCCGTCATTTTTTTTTTACTTGGATTAAAGTGAGTGAGAACTGCGCAGGCCATGCATAATGACCAGCTTTACTCTCTCTCCCCTGACTTTCTGGACGAATATCTTAAACTGTCACTACTTTACAATTACCTTTGAGTTCCACTGTCAACAGACCATCAATATTATGTTTCTAGTTGTCGAAACTCTATTACAAGCTCGCTGAGTGGGATAAACGAACTTTCGGATGGAATTCTATTTTGGGATGTCATTTATGTCCGGATTTCGAAGCTTATCTAAACAATCTGTGTTGCATTACTTGAAATCATAGTCAAAAACAACAACCTCTGTTAGTGGCCAACATGGTATCCATGTTAACTCCATTGAGGTCCAAAAATACAAAATACAAAATGACTATGTTCAAATATGTTTTTTGGGCAAAATAAAAGTAAGTTAAATGTTGTCTTGCTATTGTGTCGTTTTATGTTACTTTACGGTTGAAATCAAGCAAAATCAATCTAATGTATGAATTTACAGTCTATGTCAAACCGTCACATATCAGCAGTCTATACAAAAGTTGGTTAGAAATACTGAAAATGTTAAACTATGTACATGTTCCTGTACAAACACTTTCATCCATACAATGACCTTACATTACTAGGCCTAGCATACAGTGATACTACAACATTGTTCGTTTTGTACATCGTCTACAATTTGGGTAACATGGAACAACGTGCGATTGTAAAATAATTATTTGTTTTCTTTACATCCTCCTCCGTGTATTACCAGCTGCGTTCCTCAACAGAACAACAGCATCACTCTGTCAGCTAACGGAAAGCAGGGACTGCATGGCAAACTCTCGGCGCAGATACATACAGTGTATTCAACGACTGAGTGAAAGTAAACTGAAACCGAGAGATAAGATTACGCTGAACTGAGAGTTTGATTTTTTTTTAAAACAGAGCCTCGTGACGCTCTAATGAAAACGCCCGTTCACTTTCTTCTCATTTTTGGCATTGCATAATGACATGTAGGGGAAGTAGATAGCTCGTGTTGCATTTGTAAAAAATAAATATGTGTAAATTAAAAAAAAATTAAAAAAAAGGTTCCTCCCACTCTTCCTTATTGGATTATATTGCGGTTGAGTAAATAATGCGTCCGGTCATGCAGACAGGAATGTGTGTGTCCCGATCTATTTCAGACGTGTAGGCCTTGGTTTTTCGGAAATCCATTTACATATCGCATAGCTATGTTTATGTACCGCTCTCTCACCGACACAACTTTATAACCTTCTTCGTTTTACTGTGATAGATCTAAGTGTAAATAGTTTCAAACACGGCGACCACAATGTGAACCGACAAAAAAGAAACGAAATCGAATTGGTCCATCAATAGGCTAAAGGGAGGTTACAAAACAACCACAAACCAACCAACCTCGACAAAACCAGCATTTGTGTATGAGTTAAGTGCTTGATAAACCTAATTACGGATGATCACAGCTAATGGGCTCTTACACTCTGATTGGATGACACAAAGATTGGTGACATCTCATTTAAGACTAGTGTAGACTCCCAAACAGGTTAAAAATGAAACCAGCAGTTCTGACAGTGATGCTAACCCTGCTGTTTATTTTGTCTGTGACGGAATTGTGTAAGTTGCTAAGAAAGAGCTAAACACACATTCATGATTTTTTTTCTCCTCATAATTTTGAGATATATGGCTGAAAGTTCATCTACATTTTGTTAGGCTTCCTTTCCCATCATGTTTTGAAAGGATTCGTTAAAAAGAAGACGACTGGTAAATGTCTGGTACTACAATAGTTCTATGACATACGCCTACATTTTAGATACCAACTCAAACATTACATTTTGAAGCGAATGATACTGTATCGAACAAATAATGACACATACACAAACACAAACACGCACACACGCACGCACACGCTCACGCACACACACACACACACACACACACACACACACACACACACACACACACACACACACACACACACACACACTCCCCACTTCCAGACTCACGCACAATAGGTCTACCACATCGAAACACACAGAACATGCAACAGTTACCAACAAAAGTAACAACCACAGATAAAATGCACGAAAGATACAAGTGTCTTCACATTTTTAATACGTTTAAAGGTACTGAACTTGTCAAATCCAGGTGCACGGAGCCCCTGGGGCTTTTAGTCGTACCTCAGGCAGCTATCCGTTAGAAGAACTACCAAGTTTCATTGACTTGCACCCAAAGACTCAAGAACTGCGATTTTTTTACGAATTAATTTCGTACTCGGACCCGGCTGGTCTTGGCCTATTTTTGGATCTAAATTTAGATCAGGTAGATCACCATATCATGCACAAAAGGACACGTCACTAGCAAACTATGTCAGACGTCATCATGAGTTTGTGTAAAAAAATGGAGGCCGGAATCACTCAGTTGAATTCCCCCGAAAGCGGCGTATGGCTGCCTAAATGGCGGGGTAAAAACGGTCATACACGTAAAATTCCACTCGTGCAAAAAACACGTAGTGTACGTGGGAGTTTCAGCCCACGAACGCAGAAGAAGAAGACTCAGTTGAATCGAAATCCGACCAAACACCACGTAATAACTAGGTCAATTTATGCACTCGCGTGAACAAGAAACTGTCGAGCTTCACAGGTGTCGTCGTTGGGAGTTTTGGGTTTGTTTTACTACCATAGGAGGATTTTTGAACTGTAAATGCACTCAGCTGCAACAAAAACGCAAAACGAAAGCTGTGAGCTGCACTGTGCCTTTAAATCAAGAATGCAAATAATTATGTTTAGACTCTCGTGTAAGAACTAAATTCTGAACATATTTCTGTCAGGTTTGCATGGGTTGTGAAAGAGTGAATATGTAGGCGTACCCTTGCTTTTTACTCGGACAAACACTGGATGGGCCAATCACTAGCGAGGAGTGTGTTGGAAACACGGTGACAGGAGCACGCGTGAAGTTATGTCAGAGGAACAGCAAGGGTGTTTACTCTTTCACAACCAATACAAACGCGAAAATCGTCTTTGAGGAAGGGTATTAGTCGGAGTAATATACCCACGGAGATGTTCTCTCGGCATTTCGTCTTTTTACATTTAGTCAAGTTTTGATTAAATGTTTTAACATAGAGGGGGAATCGAGACGAGGGTCGTGGTGTATGTGTGTGTGTGTGTGTGTGTGTGTGTGTGTGTGTGTGTGTGTGTGTGTGTGTGTGTGTGTCTGTGTGTGTGTGTGTGTGTGTGTGTGTGTGTGTGTGTGTGTGTATAGCGATTCAGAGTAAACTACTGGACAGATCGTTATGAAATTTTACATGAGAGTTCCTTGGTATGATAACCCCAGACATTTTTTTTCATTTTTTCGATAAATGTCTTGTATGACGTCATATCCGGCTTTTTGTAAAAGTTGAGGCGGCACTGTCACACCTTCATTTTTCAATCAATTTGATTGACATTTTGGCCAAGCAATCTTCGACAAAGGCCGGACTTTGGTATTGCATTTAAGTATGTAGGCTTAAAAATTGATTAAAGACTTTGGTCATTAAAAATCTGAAAATTGTAATTAAATTTTTTTAAATTTTTATTCTTCATCATGTTCTGATTCCAAAAACATATAAATATGTTATATTCGGATTAAAAACAAGCTCTGAAAATTAAAAATATAAAATGTTAAAAACAATTTCATCTTATTCCTTGTCGATTCCTGATTCCAAAAACATATAGATATGATATGTTTGGATTAAAAACACGCTCAGAAAGTTAAAACGAAGAGAGGTACAGTAAAGCGTGCTATGCAGCACAGCGCAACCGCTACCGCGCTAAACAGGCTCGTCACTTTCACTGCCTTTTGCACTAGCGGCGGACTACGGTCATTGTGAAAAAATGCAGTGCGTTCAGTTTCATTCTGTGAGTTCCACAGCTTGACTAAATGTAGTAATTTCGCCTTACGCGACTTGTTTCCATTTATCAACAAAATGCATCAATCAAAAGAACTCAGTACAAGCGCGTATTATAATCGACATGTCGCGCGTATGGTGACAAGAATATTCTGTTCGCTAGCAGTAGTATTCAAATGTTGCGTTCTGATCCGCACCTTCAAATAATCATGTATACTTAAATTTATGACGATGATAACGCTGATATATATACAGTTCAGCTTCGCTGGTTTGTGAGAGCAAGCTTCAGTTGGTATAGGTATGATTTATGCAAACGTTTATTCACATTACATACATGTATAAAAGCCATAACAAAAGCGTGCTCTTGCGACAGTATTGACGTAATTCCTCAAAAAAGAAAAAAAAAAGAAAACTCAGGTGAGAATATTTAACCCAAAATAACAATAGCTTTGCATTCCATCAATCTCACACGACCATTTTCCGTGACAATGTCTACATCTCAGAGTCCGTCTCAACAGTGGAGTCAGAACCAGCATCAGGTTTCTGTAGCTCAAGGCCTTCCTGGGAACCATACCTTGGAGTCTTAGCTAGGGTCTTGGGGAACTCCCACAAACTGAATCGGACCCAGACCTTGCGGCTCTCCAGTCCCGCGAACCTGACCTTGACCATGCCCGGTAGCCAGAACTTGACCTTGACCTTGGACGGGCGGATAACCTTGACCCTGACCTGGGTTAAACTGTTGACCTTGACCTTGGTGGTAATATTGCCCTTGCCCTCGAATTTGGTAAACGGGTGGAGCTAGGCCTTGACTTTGACCTTGGTAAACCGGGAGACCCTGACCTTGACCTACATAAATGGTGGTCATCGGAATGGCAGCAGGGCCTTCGGCACCCCGGGTAGCACCTGGCTTGTTGGAGAGGGAGATGACGACAGCGGCGATGATGGTGAGGGCGCAACCGACGGCTGCCAGGTAGAATCCCCAGTCCAGGGTGAGAGAAGACTCGAAGGCAGCAGTGGGGGATCGGGAGCTCGTACCTAAGCCCACGCCAGACATTCCAGACATTCCAGACATGCCAGGCATGCCAGACAGCAAGCTGCCCAGACTCGTACCACGAGATCCTGCTTTGAAGGCAGCAAACACCAGGCAGCCGAAGAAGCCAAGCAACCCTGAGAAACAACGAAATAATGTTGAGAAATGTAGTCTGCTGCTTTGCTTACATGCAGATCGTCGCGCAAGTGATCGACGACTGTTGATCATCAACGTCGTCGGCGTCATCAACATTACCACCACCACCTCCACCACCCCCACCAGCACCACCACCAACAACAACAACAACAACAACAACAACAACAACAACAACAACAACAACGCAGCTAAAAAGTCCTGGACATTATGTGTACAGCACATTCATTATTGTCCATTTGATAACTTTAGAATATACAAGTCGCGTGAAGCAATATAAAAACATTTAGTCAAGATCAACACCACAAACCAATCATCGCCGAGACGACATTCAGATTGTCTCGGCTAACCATACCGAAGACCGAGATGGGTCAAGCTCGCCGCAGCGAAGTACGCGTCCGTAGCACTTACTGAACCTATTTTCTTTCATTCTGAGCATATTTTAGAGTAAACATGCCATATCTATATATTTTTGAAATCAGGAGAAGATGATGAATACAATGCAATCAATTTTAAAAATCAATTTTAATGACAACTTTAATGAGCAAACTCATTAATTAAGTTTTAGGTCTCCAAGCTGAAATGCAATACCAAAGTTCGGGCTTCGTCGAAGATTACTTGACCAAATTTCAACAGATTCGGTTAAAAAACGAGAGCATGACGGTGCAGCCTCAACTTTCACATCTGCCTCATCTTAATACATGTTTAGTTATAGCAGGGACAGATTGTAAGACTAGGCGTCAGGCTAAAATCTCCATCGTTGAGTAATAAAGTTCGTTCGTTCGTTCGTTCACAAAAAAAGCCGGATATGACGTCATCAGTCATTGCTCCAAGAAAAGGTCTGGAAATAATATACCCAGGAACCAACATGTGAAATATCAGGAAGATCGGTCCAGTAGTTTTGTCTGAATCGCTCTATACACACGCACGCACGCACACACATACACGACAACCCTCGTTTCGATTCCCAGTCTATGTTAAAATATTTAGTCAAAACTTGACTAAATGTAAAAACCATCCTCCGGTGATTGTCCTCCAGAGGGGTTTAACAAAACTTTGCACGCATACATGCACACACACACACACACACACAAACACACACACACACACACACACACACACACACACACACACACACACACACACACACACACACACACACACACACACACACACACAGAATCATTTAAGTAATGACTAAAGTTTGTCAGAACTTTGCATTGCCTTTACCTGCCAGTGTTGAGCCGATTTCAAGCAGCGGATAGGAAGAGGGGGCGACGCAGTTAGTACAGTTGGTGAGAGCAGCATAGAAACAGCATACAGTAGTACCTGCCATATCCGGTCACCCATTAGTCATTGCAAAGGTGACCGCAAATATCAGGTGGCCGTTCATTACAGGCCCCCTCCTCCTCCAAAAGACCCCCCAAAACACGATCAAGTTTTCATGAAGAAAAGAAAGCGATCATCCACGAGCCGCCGATTCATTGTCTCTGTTAGTTTTGCTTTCGTTTATACATCTTAATTATTTGCGTGTTTAACTCGATCGTCCTGGCTAAGCTATTGTTTCGTATGTTTCTATGTGTGTTGTTTGGATTATTATATATGTATTTGAGTGTCAGATAAACAAGTGTTTCAAACTCACATCAGCTGTGATCGATCCGGAAGTGACTGCCGTAAATGTACATGTATGCGCATGTCTGTATTTACAGTTTGCGCATGCGTAAGTATTCATGTCGTCTGCTCGTGCTGTGCACACAACACACACACACACACACACACACACACACACACACACACCACAGGCGCTCGCCCGCGAAAGTGACAAGTGGCCGTTAAGTGGCCGCTCCTGTCGAGTAAGAGGGGCACCTTAGGGCAAAAATCAGTGACCGTTGACCGCGTCAGACAGGTTAACGGCCATTAAGAGTCAATTATAGAAGGAAAACTCATTAGTCATGGGAAAGCTGGCCGCTCCGGGTAGGTTCACGCCCACGAAAGGGCCGGAAATGGAAGGGACTACTGTACCAGCAAACCGATCAGGCAGAAGCACGACAGAGCCCTCGCAACGTGGAAGTCGCTTGCTGAAGAAAACAACAAGTCGCGTAAGGCGAAAATACAATATTTAGTCAAGTAGCTGTCGAACTCACAGAATGAAACTGAACGCAATGCAACGCAGCAAGACCGTATACTCGTAGTCCACCGCTCACGGCATAGGCAGTGAAATTGACAAGAAGAGCGGGGTAGTAGTTGCGCTAAGAAGGATAGCACGCTTTTCTGTACCTCTCTTTGTTTTAACTTTCTGAGCGTGTTTTTAATCCAAACATATCATATCTATATGTTTTTGGAATGAGGAACCGACAAGGAATAAGATGAAAGTGTTTTTAAATTGATTTGGACAATTTAATTTTGATAATAATTTTTATATATTTAATTTTCAGAGCTTGTTTTTAATCCGAATATAACATATTTATATGTTTTTGGAATCAGCAAATGATGGAGAATAAGATAAACGTAAATTTGGATCGTTTTATAAATTTTTATTTTTTTTTTACAATTTTCCGATTTTTAATGACCAAAGTCATTAATTAATTTTTAAGCCACCAAGCTGAAATGCAATACCGAACCCCGGGCTTTGTCGAAGATTACTTGACCAAAATTTCAACCAATTTGGTTGAAAAATGAGGGCGTGACAGTGCCGCCTCAACTTTCACGAAAAGCCGGATATGACGTCATCAAAGACATTTATCAAAAAAATGAAAAAAACGTTCGGGGATTTCATACCCAGGAACTCTCATGTCAAATTTCATAAAGATCGGTCCAGTAGTTTAGTCTGAATCGCTCTACACACACACACACACACACGCACGCACATACACCATACCCTCGTTTCGATTCCCCCTCGATGTTAAAATATTTAGTCAAAACTTGACTAAATATAAAAAGAGATAAAAATCGTTATTTCGGGTAGCAGTGACAGTAAGGATGAGGTTGTGACATTATTGTCTTCATCGCCGTCGACGCCATGATGATGATGATGATGATGGTGATGATGCTGGTGATGATGATGATTATGATGATGATGGTGATGATGATGACAGGGTTGTAAGAGTGAATGTGCTCCTCCGAATCTGCAGGAGTTGAGGTAAATGCTGTAATAACACTTCCAATGTAATCTGTCATCAATAATATGTTGACCGGCAAAACTTTCATCAATAAGCAACAGGTCATAAAGCAGACCTGCCTTCTTATTTCATTTAAGTGAGTTTTTTTTTTAAATATGGAACCAAAATACTTACGCAGACCGTAGACTCCGTAGGCAGTACAGGTCGTGGTACCGAATC
>NW_027127145.1:0-67288 GCF_037325665.1 Littorina saxatilis
AAAGAAAGTGCAAATTCATGGACAAGGAGCCATTTAGTAAACCAACTCCAAAACACACCATCGAAGCCTCACAGCACTGCGGTAAAGATATTCTACTGCTACGATATTTAGTGCATTAGTAGATTATCGTTTACTGCAGCAAGCAATTGTTCTCAGCAGGTTAGCAAGTCATGGCTGGCCATAAGCTGTTGTCTTCTGTGTTTTGAGAGGAAAATATTGTGAAACATTTTACAAGTATGTTAGGTTGTTGCTTAGCTTTTTGAAAAAACCTACTCCACCGTTTGATCTATACGTCATGATTATCATGTGTGAACGTCAGGGGTCAATCGATCGGTTCGACTTGCCAGTTCTCCAAACAGGTGTGACGCAAAACAGAGATATACATACTAAGTAGCTATGCAGACATACATGCTATTGGTTGGGAAGATTGTATGCCTTTATTTAAAAATATATTTTGTCGTTTGCCTGCAGCGCATTGGTTGTAGTTTTAGTTTTTGTTCAAACTTTACATTCGTTCATTTGATGTACTTTCACCCGCACACTGTGACACATTAGGTATTGTCGTTGTCTTAGAAACGCTAATGAGAAGAATCGATGAAACTCTGAGCGTTTCCATTGGGTTTCCTTTTGATTATCGATATATGTAATCTTCCTACCGCAACCATGGGAACCGGCGAACGTTTTTGTTGCCAAGCTCGTTATGAATGAAAAGTGGTGAGAATGATGGCAATGATGACTATTGCACTTTGATGGGCCACATATATAACGAAACTGAAACTAACCATTTGGCACACGGATTACGTCTTGATCTGATATGATTTCCGGCATTGCAACATCTGATAAATGTGGACATCCCAGTCAAATCTAATGATAACTCACATGATCATGAGAAGGAAAACAAAGGTAAAGAGTATCACAACAGCTACCGTTACCTTATCTAGGTAGAAGATTCACAGACGAACGCCAGATTTCCTGAACAAGGATAATCATTCCACCGACCATCTGAGAAAGAGCGAAGTAACACGCAACTTTCATTCCCGTTCTGGTTATTGGGTTCCGTTGCATCCCAGTTTGTGTAGTTAGCTTCACGGTTGGTTGTTACCCACTGAAAGTGTCCCTGTCTCTCTAAGTCATGCAGGCCGATCCACGCTCTTTTGTCTATTTGCAGAATAAAACAAACGTTCAACATGGGTTGACAAACTAGACATTGCATTGCGTTAAACGGCAGATATCGGTATTTTACTGGTAAGACCATGGGCAAAATCTTCACGTGGTCAAACATGTGGATGTTATTTAAATTTGCAACATTTTTTTTTGGACATCTGATTTAAACACTGTGTGTTAGACCGAATTTAACTCGGTGGAGTGACATAGATTGTTATGGAAACTTTGTAGCGTGATCACAAATAGCTTTTCTAACTTTGTGAGGTCATCACAAAACAAACAAGTCGCGTAAGGCGAAATTACTACATTTAGTCAAGCTGTGGAACTCACAGAATGAAACTGAACGTAGTCCGCCGCTAGTGCAAAAGGCAGTGAAAGTGACGAGCCTGTTTGGCGCGGTAGCGGTTGCGCTGTGCTTCACAGCACGCTTTTCTGTACCTCTCTTCGTTTTAACTTTCTGAGAGTGTTCTTAATCCAAACATATCATATCTATATGTTTTTGGAATCAGGAACCAACAAGGAATAAGATGAAAGCGTTTTTAAATTGAATTCGAAAATTTAATTTCGATCATAATTTTTATATTTTTAATTTTCAGAGCTTGTTTTTAATCCAAATATAACATATTTATATGTTTTTGGAATCAGGAAATGATGAAGAATAAGATGAACGTAAATTTGGATCGTTTTATTATTTTTTTTTTTTACAATTTTCAGATTTTTAATGACCAAAGTCATTAATTAATTTTTAAGCCACCAAGCTGAAATGCAATACTGAAGTCCGGCCTTCGTCGAAGATTGCTTGGCCAAAATTTTAATCAATTCGATTGAAAAATGAGGGTGTGACAGTGCCACCTCACCTTTTACAAAAAGCCGGATATGACGTCATCAAAGACATTTATCGAAAACAAGAAAAAAAATATCATTCCCAGGAACTCTCATGTCAAATTTCATAAAGATCGGTCCAGTAGTTTAGTCTGAATCGCTCTACACACACACACCACAGACAGACAGACACACACACACACACACACACACATACCCAATAAACATGCCAGAACTGGGCCATTGCTGGCGTTTTGATGGCAATGCCAGTTGCCAGAACTACTGCCATCAAAGGCCCATTGATGGCCCAATGCTGGCATATTACCCGTATGCACATTGGCAAATTGATGGGCCATCACTGGCAAGCCAGCACTTTGCCAGCAAAAACCCATCATTTATTTGCTGGCTTTTTGATGGCTTGCCATCATTTTGCCAGCAATTTGCCAGCAATTTGCCAGCAAAAACCCATCATTTATTTGATGGCTTTTTGATGGCTTGCCATCATTTTGCCAGAATTTTGCCAGCAAAATCCCATCATTTATTTGATGGCTTATTGATGGCTTGCCATCAAAAACCCAGCATTTTGCCAGCATTTCGCCAGCATTTTGCAGGTTTTTAGTTTTATATAAAACAAGAAGAGCAAACGCTCGATCGAGTCACTTTCGCAGTTCTGAATATTATATGAGGCATCAGATGGACAGGAAGAAATTGCTATTCACAACACAATGCATACCTGAAGCATACCTGTGACCTTGAAAAAGGTCAAAGGTCACCAAAGCAGACGTCAAAGTGTAGAGGTCACTGGGAGTCACGTTCACATAAAATTTGAGCCCGGTCACTTTTATAGAAAAAAGAGAAAAGCCCAACGTTAAGTTGTGTGTTGCCGAACAGAAAAGGCTAGTTATCTCCCTTGTTTTTCTGATAACGTTCGTAAAAGGCTACAGATGTAAATACTTTGATGTAAAGAATAATCCTACAAAGTTTCAATCACATCCGATGAACTTTGTCAAAGATATAAAATGTCTAATTTTTCCTTTGACGCTGACCTGTGACCTTGAAAAAGGTCAAAGGTCAACGAAACCATCGTTAAAGTGTAGAAGTCATTGGAGGTCACGACTAAACAAAATATGAGCCCGATCGCTTTGATAGTTTCCGAGAAAAGTCCAACGTTAAGGTGGTGTCTACGGACGGCCGGCCGGCCGGCCGGCCGGCCGGACAGACTAACACTGACCGATTACATAGAGTCACTTTTTCTCAAGTGACTCAAAAAACTGTTTTCCATATATTTTCCGTTAATGGCCCTTTACCTGCTGAAATTACCGGGCCAGTTGTGGCCCGGCATAATGCCATATTTCTGTCATTACCATTGCCAGCAAAATGCCAATAAGTTGCAGTAAATATACCAATACCACTGATTCTGGTAGCATGACGGCTCTATTCATGTGCTCTACCTGCACAGTCTTGTTAGCCCATAGATGGTTGTTGGAAGTCTATAAATATGCTTTGTTTTGTCATTTTTACTGTGAATGTAATAACAATGACAAAACACAGCACATCAATGGACTTTTCAACACATGCTGGCGGCAAGACGTGCGCAAATAAAGCAAAGGGCAATGCTGTCAAGCTGTACATTAGCAATATGCATATATGCGTAATTATCAAATTCATCAGTAAAATGCAATTGAAATGCTAATCACATTTGTCGTGTAACTTATCTGGCAAGTAAAGGCAGTGGTTTTGACAGAATATCGTCATCAACGCAGTTATAGCGGGCACAACAACAATACAGTAATATAGATTAAAAACAAAACAAATGTAAAGCTTCCAAACAGCAACGACTCATTATCGAAGCATTACAGAAACGTACGCTTTGTTTTCAGTTGCTCACTGGTTTATTTTATTTGTACAGCGTTCTAAATTTCACACTCGAGACATGATGACCAAAGGCAGAATGTTTCTTGTTCACTTCCCAGTAAACCTCCGTAGGATTGTCTTGATTCTGTCATTTCTCTGTTCGCATCCGCAACGTTGAGATAACGCTTCTTTTCTTTGTCCTGACGTCGTAGCCTACGGTAAGTCTGTTTGTGAAGCCATTGAAACTCTCAAGTTCTCCTGCCGTTCACCTTCTGAAACATGAAAGCAAACGAGTTTTGTTGGTTTTAATTCATCATTCCATATCACACACACACACACACACACACACACACACACACACACACACACACACACACACACACACACACACACAACCAAACAAACACAAGTATACACGCACGCATGCACGCAAACAGCACACGCACGCACGCACGCGCGTGCGCTCACACACACACACGCGCACACGCACACACACACGCACACACACACACACACACACACACACACACACACACACACACACATATACACACACAGAGGCATTCTCACACTGACAGAGAGGACGACTTCTTGTAATCTATCATATTTTCTGAACTGACTAAAATGCCAAGCAGAAGTAAGGGGTCAACAGGAATATGTATTTTGATCTAACCTGCGAAGCTTACGTTGTCTCGGACAGCTCTCTTGCGTTTCTCTCAGGAACTGAGACCCAGGCGAGCTGCATCTTATCCAGTTGGGCAGTCAGACACTTGCACAAATCTTTGTCCTGGAGTGAATAGACACATACTCAATGTCAACATTCACAAGATGCAATTTGTTTGGTTACAAGTAAGCTTATGGTGTTTATGCCTATGGTGCTTTTCTTTTGACAGAGACAAAACAAACTCAATCACACAAAGAAAGGAAAAAGGCACACACACACGTACACACACACACACACACACACACACACACACACACACACACACACACACACACACAACCGCGCGCGCGGGCGCACACACACACACACACACAACCGCGCGCGCGGGCGCACACACACACACACACACACACGCGCACACACACACACACACACACACACACACACACGCGCGCGCGCGCGCAGATTCTTTCTTACAGAGAGGACGACTTCTTAAAGTCTATTATATTTTGCGAACTGACTCAAACGTCCAGCAGAAGAAAGTTGAAAAAAAGACCGACAACGGAGGAAAAGAACAAGAAGATACTAGATCTAACGCCGTTGCGACGACCTGCTCACACAACTGTTTGTGAAACTCACCACGCTTGCTTCTAGCCGGAGGAGATCGGACGCGTACTGAAATCGAAGAAGGTGCTTTGGAAATTCCTTGAAGTTGAATGCAAAACAAATAACCGGACATCTGCAGAACCACCGCGGGCCGGATTTAGTTGACAATGCGTCATCATCACGAGTGACGTCAAGATATTTCGACATTTGTTTGTACATTACGTCACTCCAAGAGAGAAAGTCATACCGCTGTGCTGTCGCAGATCTTCTTGCCAGCAATAATCCAGCATTGGCCCATTGCTGGCGTGCCAGCAAAAACCCACCTATAATTAATTGCCAGCAAAACGCCACCTATGGCCCAATGCTGGCAAACAAGCACTGGGCCATCAATGGCGTGCCAACAGTGGGCCAATTAAGGCATTTTACTGGCCGACAATATTACTGGAATGCCAGAGATGGGCCAGTGATGGCAAGCCATAACTGGGCCTTTGTTGGCAAACCATAATTGGCCCAGTGTTGGTTCTTTTATGGCCAGCTTTACCAAACTTGCCAGCAAAAAGCCAGCAGTGGCCCAGTTCTGGCATGTTTATTGGGTACACCACGACCCTCGTCTCGATTCCCCCCTCTACGTTAAAACATTTAGTCAAAACTTGACTAAATGTAAAAACAAAAACACAACAGCAACAAGTTTTGGTAAATTCTTCATCGCATTTTTGTCGGTCGTTTATTTCTTCAGGATGGTAAGGAGAAGCTGTCATGTCATGTGAAAAGAAAAGTCACTGCCCCAAAACCTGACACATTTCTCTTGACCCTCAGCGCTCTCGCTTGAAGCAGAAAACTTTCATCAGAAGTAATCAAGGGTAGTAAGAATAACGGATTGCCTCGTGAACCGGCGAGTCGGTTACGGAGACCCCAGGCTCGAGAACCGGAAATCACCGGTATAGATCTAACAAAATAGACATTCATAGTTTTCCCTATCCTGGCAGGTAACCGTTCTTAGTTCTGTTGTACCTTTTTCTTTTCTGATGAATTAAATTTGAAGCATACTTTTGGTTTTCATGTTGTTTCCTTCGTCAGGGCCTACATGGTTGTTGGTTCTGTGATTGTCTTTTTTTTATTTATTTTTTATTTTTTTACATTGTCGTTTGTTCAGTTACGTGCTTGTCTGTAGCCATCCCGACAACATATGCAGATTTTTACTCATAACAGACTTACGTACTACACAAATTACACACAGACTACTCAGAATTCAGTGTCGCACACTACTCAGCGTTTGAATTAAAAAAAAAGCAACATGTCAACTTTATGTAAGGGTTGCTTAACTTTTTGGCATAAGTGTATTACGATCTCTCATGGTGTCCACGGTCTCTTGTATCGAGACAAGCGTAAATATCGCATGTCTTTTTTAGCCCGTTTTTTAACATGACCTGTGTGTAAGTTGAGTGTTTACGTACATTTTGCATTTTTCACGAGTTGATAAACGGCGCTGTCTTCACCGGAAGTTGAAATGGTGACAAGGTAACCGTTCAACGTTTCACAAACAACCTGGAAGATATAAAACCTTTTAGATCAATTTTTGTCAAGAAGGTACCGGTGACAAGGTTTGCGTTCAGCGTTTCACAAACATCCTGGAGGAAACAGCATATTTAATCACTGGTTTTCGCCTTCAAATCAATTTTGTTTGACGCATTTGCCAACCACTTAATTCTAAGCGGTTGTACTTTTTTTTGATAACTTTGAAGAAGAAAATAATAAATACCAACTTATAACCAATAAAGATGCATCGTTAAAATTCGCAACATTTATCCAAGTACGTTATTCCAGAATTTAAATCACCTGTGCTTCAGTCCATGGCTGCTCGTCCGCGATCACAATGTAGCAAGAATCTTTATAGGACATCCAGCCAGTGCGGCAGGACACTGTATTTGGAATATACAGTTAACGTATCTTTCTGTGTGTGTGTGTGTGTGTGTGTGTGTGTGTGTGTGTGTGTGTGTGTGCGTGTGTGTGTGCGTGTGTGTGTGTGTGTATGTATGTGTGTGTGTGTGTGTGTGTGTGTGTGTGTGTATGTTTGTCTGTATATCTGTTAATTATTTCTCATACGCAAACATACCAGCCTGTCGATCCAGTAAAGGATACACGAACAAGGAGATCGAACTTTTAAGAAGTAAAACAGCAGAAATGGTCAACTTTTCGCTGCGGTTTAACACATGGAATATTTTCATTTTTTTCAGTTTTGTTTAAAGGCGATGCAACTTTAACGGTGACATATTCATAAAACATCAAAAGTTGTAAAAGAAACAACTGTAAGATCGAAGGTCGAAGTTGATAAAGATGTTACAGACGGCGATATGCTCCCCGATGACCGACAAAAAACAACAACATATACCATATACAATAGGGCGGGGATGTAGCTCAGTCGGTAGTGCGCTGGATTTGTATCCAGTTGACCGCTGTCAGCGTGAGTTCGTCCCCACGTTCGGCGAGAGATTTATTTCTCAGAGTCAACTTTGTGTGCAGACTCTCCTCGGTGTCCGAACACTCCCGTGTGTACACGCAAGCACAAGACCAAGTGCGCACGAAAAAGATCCTGTAATCCATGTTATTTCCTTTATTTGGTGTTTAACGTCGTTTTCAACCGTTCAATGTTATATAGCGACGGGAATCCATGTCAGAGTTCGGTGGGTTATAGAAACACAAAAATACCCAGCATGCTTCCTCCGAAAGCGGCGTATGGCTGCCTAAATGGCGGGGTAAAAACGGTCATACACGTAAAAGCCGTGGGAATTTCAGCCCATGAACGAACAAACAAACAAACAAACCATATACAATATTTTACACAATAAAAAAACCCGTCAACACCAGCCAAAATGTTTCTTCTTCAATGCACGATACCACATGTGTGACCCGAGGGGCTTCACCAATGTGTCATAGAATGCAATTCAGGGCCCCAAAGCGCGTTAGAAGTTCAATTAAGTTATCAAGTCATACTTGGACTGGGTGGCCGAGTGGTCACCTGCGCACGGAAGCGAGAGGTTGCGAGTTCGACCCTGGGTCAGGGCGTTAGCAATTTTATCCCCCCTTTCCTAACCTAGGTGGTGGGTTCAAGTGCTAGTCTTTCGGATGAGACGAAAAACCGAGGTCCCTTCGTGTACACCACATTGAGGTGTGCACGTTAAAGATCCCACGATTGACAAAAGGGTCTTTCCTGGCAAAATTGTATCTATAGGCATAGATAAAAATGTCCACCAAAATACCCGTGTGACTTGGAATAATAGGCCGTGAAAATGCGTGATGTATTGTGTAAAAAAAATTCCATCTCACACGGCATAAATAAATCCCTGCGCCTTCAATATGTGCGCGATATAAATTGCATTAAAAAAAATCCCTGCGCTTAGAACTGTACCCACGGAATACGCGCGATATAAGCCTCATATTGATTGATTGACTTGCGTGTGACGTAAAACGTAACCTGTAGTTATGTTAACAATGCAGTTCAAACCATCTGCCACGTCACTTGATTAAATATTGTCATGTTGAGCCGAATCTAACTTGTGTAGCAAATGGAAAACTTCAATAACCAAAACTTGGAACTTTTGCGAATTGACCCCCTGGGGGAAAATGAGCTGTGCTCAAATGACGTTTTTTACGTGAAGACCTTGAACATCTAATCACGGGAAGCGGAGTAGACATGTTTTGAATACATACAATTGATTAATCTCAATAATTCAACAGATTTAATAAATGCATTTTTTTATTATCAAAGGTTGCTTAACTGTTGAGTTTCACTTTATTTCCAGCCACGCATTAATCTTACTTGCCAACTGCACCAGAAGCAACCCAGCAGCAATGAGAGCTATACGCTGCATCATCTTGGTTTTGAGACCTGCAATGCGACAAAACAAATCGATTAATATAAATCCGAAAGGGAAGAAAAGGCTGACTGGCGCTTTTTTGAAATAGTTTTACGTCACCTGTAATTAACTCAATATTGTTTAAATTCATTGTTCTTCCTTTTTGACCTGGATTTGGCGTTTCACCTCTTTTACCTGCCGGTTTTATTGTTTCATTACCTTTCAACAACTCCTTGCTTTCCGTTTAATAAGACCACACATAAACACCAATCAGTCACTCTTTCATCGATTACACTTATAATTTCTTTCTTTATTTGGTGTTTAACGTCGTTTTCAACCGTTCAAGGTTATATCGCGACGGGGAAAGGGGGGAATGGGATAGAGCCACTTGTTAATTGTTTCTTGTTCACAAAAGCACTAATCAAAAAATTGCTCCAGGGGCTTGCAACGTAGTACAATATATGACTTTACTGGGAGAATGCAAGTTTCCAGTACAAAGGACTTAACATTTCTTACATACTGCTTGACTAAAATCTTTGCAAACATTAGAGACTTTAAGATCATTTTCGTTTTGTCCCACCACATTCGTTTCGTCCCATATAAGGAAGTGCTACGTCACAAAATTTGTGTACCCGTCACTTCCGGTAGGTTGCGAAAAGAATTTCGCTGCAATCAGCCACACGAAGTTCGTCGATTTGGGCAATTCTACGAAACTACTTTCGTAAGTATAATATGGATATTTCTAGATGACAATCATATATTTATTGGAAATTAGTTACTAGATTGTTTTTAAGTCTGTTGATATTTTGCTATCCAAAGGCTTAGAGTGGACTCTAAAGTCGATTTTTCACTTGTTTTCTGAAGCATACATTTGGTCAGGTTGGAGTAAGGATTATTCAAGATGGCGGACACGAGCCGATTGTCGATTCATATGTTTGGAAGCAATTTTGTCTGCTATGATATGGATAAAACAGTTGAGTAAGTGAGTCAAATCTTACTTTGAGTAGTGTTTCATATTTCACATGTGTAAATTTAATGTGTAACGTCGGGATGCAAGTCAATTGCGCATGTATCGTCAGCGCTTCTTTGGCTCTATGTTTACTATTTTAGTCATTCGGTAGGCAGAGGAGAGTGACGCTGAAGCCCTGTCCAGACTTGGACGCCGTTTTACGCTCTATGCGCCGCAGGCCGTTTTGTGCGTCGCGCGGGATTTGCCGAGTGGCCACACATCGACGATTTTTTTCACAACGCGGTATCAGTGAGCGGGTCACCTGACAAGAAGGTTCAGTTGCATTCGACTGCCGCGCCGCGAGCAGCTGACGTCATCGCTCTGGTTTGCTCTGATTGGTCAAATTTCCGTCGTTCTATGTCTGTGTCATAGAAATTAGAACACGCGCTATTCTTCTGCAAATAACGCTTCGCGATCATTGCACGCTGCGGTGCGCCCAACGGGGCCGTTTTGAGCATAAGTCAAATGTGGACAGGGTCGGCCGGGAGTGTCTGGACGGGCCTTAAGGGAATGAACTAACACATGAACTGCAACACGCGCCGACGACGAGTTAAGTCCCCTCCCGCTGAGAACAGAATCCGTTAGTCGCCTCTTACGACATGCTGGGGAGCATCGGGTAAATTCTTCCCCCTAACCCGCGGGGGGTACACTTATAATTGCACACTCGAGTGATGACAGTCATGTTTATACACCCCTTACACGCAGACACTCTTTCGATGTAAGTACAAGATAGCACGATGGCTTCTGAATCTCAGTCATGTCACGTCAAGCTATAACATGTCAGTTTATTTTTTATTTAAAAAAAATGTTTTGCCAAGCACATCATTGTCGGGCTTTTAATCAAAAACATGCATCCGTCTACAATGTATCATCATTCATCCTTCAACATTTATAATAAATATGTAAATGGCAAGTATACAAGACATATATTAACAACATTAGGACATAACAGACAGACGGACATACCGTTCGCCTACAAGTAAGGCCGGGGCATAACATAACAGGCAGATTACAATACTGATAAAAAGAAAGAAAGAGTGAGAGAAAGAGAAAGAGTGAGAGAGAGAGAAAGAGAGAGAGAGAGAGAAAGAGAGAGAGAGCGAGAGAGAGAGAGAGAGAGAGAGAGAGAGAGAGAGAGAGAGAGAGAGAGAGAGAGAGAGAGAGAGAGAGAGAGAGAGAGGTAATGATGGTGGTGGTATCATGCATAATGTATACACTCTTAGATAATAATACAAATAATATGTGACCTTCCACCACGAAATGAGTCGCATGTCACCTTTGCATGATTTTCATATTTTACATGTTCCTAAAGAGTTTTTATGCTCTATCCAGTGGTGAAAACCGTTTTAGGAAAGAGCGAAAACTTGTTGAGTTATAAGCCTGTGACTAAGGTGACCCTCACACTGTTACCATACATCCCCCGGACTTATATGAAGCCTAGCGCAGAACCGCGCGAGGTGACATGCGACTCATTCCATGGTGGAGGGTCACATATATGCTTCTTGAAGTTCCACCCAACAATAATCAAAAGTCAATAAAATACAAGACACCTCTACACCCATAAGATTGTCAGTTTTCAATAGTTCAGAAACAGAAACAAACAACAGCGAGGAGAAAAACCAGCAAATAAAATACATCACGCAATTGGCGGCGGCACTTCACGCTTACCCTCGACAAAGAACACCAGGACAAGAAGTACCAGGCAAGTTGTGACTCAGAGACTTGTAGCTTGTCAGGACATCGCCGAAAAACCAATAAAAAACGCACACATCTATACCTATCCCATTTTTCCATTTAGTCAAGTTTTGACTAAATGTTTTAACATAGAGGGGGAATCGAGACGAGGGTCGTGGTGTGTGTGTGTGAGTGTGTGTGTGTGTGTGTGTGTGTGTGTGTGTGTGTGTGTGTGTGTGTGTGTGTGTGTGTGTCTGTCTGTCTGTCTGTCTGTCTGTACGTGCGTGTGTGTAGAGCGATTCAGACCAAACTACTTGACCGATCTTTATGAAATTTGACATGAGAGATCCTGGGAATTATATCCCCGGAAATTTTTTAATTTTTTTCGATAAATACCTTTGATGACGTCATATCCGGCTTTTTGTAAAAGTTCCTCATTTTTCAATCAAATTGATTGAAATTTTGGCCAAGCAATCTTCGACGAAGGCCGGACTTCGGTATTGCATTTCAGTTTGGTGGCTTAAAAATTAATTAATGACTTTGGTCATTAAAAATCTGAAAATTGTAAAACAAAACTTTTTTTTATAAAACGATCCAAATTTACGTTCATCTTATTTTTCATCATTTTCTGATTCCAAAAACATATAAATATGTTATATTTGGATTAAAAACAAGCTCTGAAAATTAAAAATATAAAAATTATGATCAAAATTAAATTTTTGAAATCAATTTAAAAACACTTTCATCTTATTCCTTGTCGGTTCCTGATTCCAAAAACATATAGATATGATATGTTTGGATTAAAAACACGCTCAGAAAGTTAAAACGAAGAGAGGTACAGAAAAGCGTGCTATCCTTCTCAGCGCAACTACTACCCCTCTCTTCTTGTCAATTTCACTGCCTTTGCCACGAGCGGTGGACTGACGATGCTACGAGTATACGGTCTAGCTGAAAAATTGCATTGCGTTCAGTTTCATTCTGTGAGTTCGACAGCTTGACTAAATGTCGTATTTTCGCCTTACGCGATCTGTTATTAATTGCTTTTCAAACAGGAAGAAGATAAAAAGTAAATATGACGAAAATTTGCACAGCAGCCTCTGTTGCTTTCAGGCGTTAGTGTCATTTCAACACCCCTTCAGTGAGATGAAGCGATTGCGGAATCATTGTAGGTGTATATCTACGCAGAATCTGAGACGGTTACAATTTTTGCAATAAGCAAGTAGATGAAAAATGATACTTCACAGTGTTAAAACACACACACACACACACACACACACACACACACACACACACACACACACACACACACACAAACCAATAACAAGTCACGTAAAGCGATATACAAAAAACACCAACTCAATCCGTCGGCCTAACATCTAAATTAAAATGATTTGTTCTGGGTGACTGTAACCCGTGGTCCCAGACAGTCCTGTCTCGGTATCATGTACACAGGGGACCTCATTTGCATAAAACTGATTTCGCTTCTGTTTTTTAAAGCTCATTTCAAATATATCTATATATTTTGGGATTAAGGAACATAATTATGAATGTAATGAAACTTATTTTGTGTCGGTAATTGCAATTTCTTTTACAAGAAAACGTGTTATTAATTTTAGCCTGCTACCGATGCATGCTGCTTATTTGTGTGTTTCTGTAACCCACCAAACCTTGACATGGGTTGCAAACTATTCTGCGTGTGTATCTGATCATGTGCGTGTGTTTTCACACGAAGGAGGATAAGGCACACGCACATAGGCTGATTTTCCCGTCAAAATTAGTACAAACGGACACAAAACTGATTGATGCAAATTCAATTCATCTTATGGTTCACATAGGTCCAATATCACACGCATTCGTACTCTGTGCTATTTGAAGACGATTGGAATACACAGAACTTGTAGTGGGGGCCTGTTTCACTCTGATCTAACGAATGTGTATGAACGGAAACGCTTTTCGTACGAAGGGAAACATGTACTTTTGTACGAACGGAAACATGGGGAATGAACGGAATCTGCATGTTTTCAAAAGACAAGTGATTGTACAAAAGCCATGGGTTTCTATACACTTCCGTTCAAGCGAAATGTCGTAACATGCAATGGTTTTGGTGATCATGTGCAAATCAGGGGTCAGATTCGATAACAGAGCGAGAAAAACAAGAAAATGTTAAAAAATCAGGCAATTTTGCCACGTTCGGCCCGCGTGTGTTATTATTAGGATTCACTAGCACCTTGGTACTTATCGTACACATAGCCCAACCATTTCGCTACCTTATTCTTTCAATATCACACAAGCGCGCTGCCCACACGACTTACCACAACGTTTTTCCCGAAGCAAGTGACGAAAATGAGGCTGTATGAACGGACACATCCTGCCTTACTTTGATGCCTGGCTTTCAGTCTTTGGCCAGTAAGTTATCTGTACTGTACTGCGGTAAGCTTAGTTTTGTTCTGCTGGTCTATTCAATGTAGGTAAAAACTTGTAAATCTATCTGCCTGCATGACCTGAACCTACACACCGTTGTTTACTTTAAAATTGAAAATTAACACACGCAAGATGCGACCTTCTTCACCACCTTTTATTTTAACCGTATCTCCAACTTTGTAAGTGGCAATTTCCATGTTGCTGGTCAACTTGATCAGTAAGCTCAGCCTGTATTTCTGTAGACAGATCACAGGCAAAGGTATCGTTCACTGGACCACTACTTTCATAGAAATACTACAAGGTTTGTCACTCAGCTTCGAGTCGTCTGTGTTCTTGGAGTCGCTTCCTGCGGACATTTTTTTTGTTCAAGACGGTTTGCCTCTTCCTACAGTCTGTGTGAGGTCAAATAAATACAGTTGAATGATTGTTTTAACTGTATGTACCTTTAATTATCAGCTGCCGTCCGCTGCAGGTTGCTTTTAACCATCATTTGGACGAATGTTTGTTTGCGAACCGCTATGCTGCAGTTGGTAAGAAATCCTGCATCCCGCACCGAATATGCATACCAGTGCTCATTGGTCTAAAACATATGTAAATATTGCAGCAAAGGGAAGCTACCCACGGGAGTTTCAGTTTAGGGTTTTGGCATAACAACGGAATAACAGTAACCGTGAACGGAAGCGATGCAGACGATTTCAGTCGACCAATGAAAATAATCATCGAATATCCGGTTATTATATAACCAATGATTGCATCGGACTACTATCTTCTCGGACATTCGACGATCATCATTTGCACAGGATGTCGTTGACAGACACGTTTGGTCGCACAAAATACGGTTTAACAACATGCAGCGGACAGGCAGCTATCGCTAAAACATTCATTTAACATTCATAGTTAGAACATTCCTTTATCACGGCATTTGTAAAGTTACAAAGATTCTTGACATTGGCAATTATTTTTTGCCTAATTTTTTTCTCAAGTTAGTGGAGCACGACTCGAAGCTGAGTGACAAACCTTGTAGTATTTCTATGAAAGTAGTGGTCCAGTGAACGATACCTTCCGCCTGTGGACAGATCTGCACCAGACGACAGATGGGACAGCCTTGTTCTGTGGAACCAGGTTTAGCAATCAATGCTCTAAAAGCGATAGCAAATGAACAAAACTGTAAGCATACTGTTTTAGTTTAATTCTTATTTCGTCGCTCAGGATTTTGAATCAGGATTTTGTTGTCGGGATTGATCTAAGCGGTTGCCGATGAAGAGTACTAGAGTTGTGCGCCTTGAATCACTGGCTGTCTCGATCGCTCTCTCTCCCTCTCTCTCTCTCTCTCTCTGGCTTTCGTAAAAAGTACAGTACGACCGATCATATTTTTACTCTATTTGCTATGGTATGTAACACAAAAAACTATACGTTCCTTTTATTGACTTCAAGAAGGCCTTTGACTCAGTAGACCGTACAAAGCTGTGGAAGGTGTTGCAAAGCAAAGGAATAAGAGGTAAAATGTACCAAGCCATACTTAGTATACGTGTACAACGTTGTTAAAGCAAAAGTTAGGGCAGGAGTCGAGGTCACTGACTTTTTCATGTGTCCGAGAGGCCTGAAGCAGGGAGAAATAAATAGTCCAATTTTGTTCTCACTTTTCATTAACGAATTGGCGGAAGAAATTAAGCGAAAAGGACGACATGGTATACAACTTATCCCAGATTTTATTGAGATATTGATTCTCTTGTTGCGCAGATGACGTTATTTTGATTTCCGACACTGTGTGTGGGTTACAGAACCAGATAAACGTGCTATACCAAACTGCTTGTAATCTTGGCTTGACTGTGAATTTAGAAAAATCTAACATGAGTGGGACTTTGATGTGTGATTCCTGATTTCCAAATGTTCAACATTTTCTTTAGCTGCATTATTTTAGTTATTCATGAGTGGGTGGGTGGAGGGGATGGGCTAGTTCTAACTATGCATTAGATTATAAAATTGTATTCTGTGTAGACCCTTCCACCAGCATCTTAGACCACTCTTTGTACATTTTCTTTTAATAGATGATTGTCATTTGTTTTACCTCATGTCTGCCCTGCGTGTGATGGTGTGATCGTGACTGCTGTAGTGTGGGCGTGTGTGAGTTGGTGTGTATGTCAGTGTATGTGTGGGCGTGTGTGTGTGTGTGTCTGTCAGTGTGTGTGTGGGTGTGTGTGTGTGTGCGTGATTTTACCAACACTACGCGAAATTCCTTGTGCTTTAAATGTTTTTTAATGTCACTTGGCTCAATAAATACTGTATTCTGTATTCTGTATTCAGAAATGGTGGTCATATTGCAGCTATTGAAAAATGGATGTATGGCAATAACGTAATGGAAACTGTGAACATGTATAAATACTTAGGAATTTACTTTTCTACAAGGTTGACATTTTCTCACACGCTGAACGATTTAGCGCTGCGTGCAAAAAAGGGTGTGATTGGTATTTTTAAGGTACTGTGGACTCTCGGAGAAAGATCACCAAACATATTCTATAAACTATTCGACTCCCAGATCCAGCCCATGCTCAATTATGCGGCAGAAGTCTGGGGCCTTGATGCAGACCATTCACCTAATGAAAAGGTGCATCTGTTTGCCCTTAAGAGGTTTCTGAACACAAGCATGAAAACACCAAACACACTTGTGTATGGAGAAACTGGCAGACACCCGTTATTTGTCAACACGTTTGTTAAGTCCATACGATTTTGGTTGCGCATCCTGAAAATGCCTAGTCATCGATTGCCACAGAAAGCTTATAAAATGCTGCTTTATTTACACGAACAAAATAAAAGAACATGGGCGTCATCAGTTTGCTATGTGCTATACAAATACGGCTTTGACCAAGTTTGGATTCAACAAGGCGTTGGAAATGAAAATGCGTTCATAACGGAATTCAAGAACAGACTAGTCACATTATACAAGCAAGAGTGGATAGAAACCGTTCAAAGTAAAGAACGATTCCTTTTCTATAGCACTTTCAAGTCAGCCTTATCTATGTCTTCATACTTAAATGACCTGAAGCATGTCAAAGCAAGAAACTGTCTGATTAGGTTAAGACTTGGTGTCTCGCCACTCAAAGTGCATCGATTACGACACATTCGGTCGTCAACAGCTGTAGATTACTTGTGTCCATTCTGCGCAAATGAGACCGAAGATGAAATTCATTTTGTTTTGAAATGTCCAAAATATGCTGGTATTCGTGAGTACTACATACCTGCAAAATATTACAACCGCCCATCAAGCTTTAAACTGGCGCTACTTCTAGCGACACCAAACAAGATCAATATTACTTAGACTTGCAACCTTCATCATGAACGCGTTTAAAATACGCAGTGAGTGGGGACAGTGAACATGAGATATTGCACGATCTGTTTTATGTGTATGCTAGTTTGTTGTTTTTTGTCGATTGCTTAAAAAACAGTAATAAAGTTTTTGGTTTTTTGGAAAATGTTAATGTGATGCTATGTATCAGAGATGCAAGGATTATGCATATAACTGCTTGCAGATTTGCGTGTGAAAGGGTATGTGAAGGGATAGATGGAGGGATGAATAGATGGATGACGGATGAATGGTTGGACAGTCAGACGGTTGATTAGATGAATGGAGGACAGAGGGTCACGAGATGGATAGAAGGATGGATGGATGGATGGTTGGCTGGCTGGATGGATGGATGGATGGATGGATGGACGGAAGGATGACAGAGAGACATGAGTGAAGTGCGACAGAGACTGGATTTTGTGCTGATGCATTACTGTCCTTTTTCAAACGTTTTGCTGTTGTAAATGCCTGTTTCCACTGTCGTCATGTCGACTGTCATTACGATGATGATGATTTTTTATTATGATTAATATTACTATGATTATTTTTCATGAAGCATGAATGTTGAAACTTTGTACACCCCGAATTGAAATGGGCCCAAGGCCTAATCAATAAACCATCCAGACTCCAGACTCTCTCTCTCTCTCTCTCTCTCTCTCTCTCTCTCTCTCTCTCTCTCTCTCTCTCTCTCCTTCTCTCTCTGTGTCTCCTACTCCCTCTCTCTCTCTCTCTCTCTCTCACCGCTTCGGCCAACTCATAATCTTCACTCAGCACTTTTCACCCCATCAGATTATGTGTATTCTTTGTTGTTTTCATTATGTCTTCAATGTTAAAATAATAATAATAATAATAGTGGCAAGCTTATATAGCGCGAACCATGGGGATCTCCGCTTTACATCAAACTGAACAATGCAATACATGTTTACAATAAATAATATCCTAGTTCATACAGTAGTGTAAATGCCATAATGCATTAATTATACAAACAACAACATCCAAAGAAAAACACACACTCACACAAGTTATGTATGTAGATCGTTAGCTAAACGTGAGTTCGACTTTTATACAGCAGAATATTTCAATCGTTTTGCTAAAGAAAGTAGTGTCCGAGTTAACGATAAATATGCCGATGACCTCTATAAATTATTCAATTGTACTCTGAGATCAAAGACAATGACCAATGACAGGGGAGATCGAGACTCGGTTGTGATGGATAATCCATATGGTTGTGATGGATAATCCAGAATAATCACCTCCTCAGCTAACAGAGACAAAGAGGCAGGTCATGGGAGATAACTCTGTATTCTTGTTTTGATAGATTTCGGCCTTTACTCCGCGTAGTCATTATCCATCCTGTCAGAGAGACATGAGCGATAGCGTGGACCGATGATTATCAGAATGGGTCTACTTGTGTTAAATGAGTGAGTTTGGTTTGAGAACCCCTCTCCATTTGAGAAAGGAGGCGACCTTTCTGTGTGACCTTTCTGTGCAATTTCGTGGAAAACGAACAATAGTCGCGAATACAAAAACTCAAAAGCTACCGTTCCTTTATTTTTCACCTTTTTATATAACACTTATAACGAAAAATGAAGATACATCTTGAAAACAATTGCACGCGAAGTAGTGTATGCATAAAGTGCCGTTCCATATATGGGACGATGGGCACAAGAGGGGTGAGGTTTTAACATGCACTAAAGAAGGCTCTACGCACTGTCTATCTTCCTTGTCTTTATCCGTGCATGAAGTTGTAAGCATGGTGGAAGATAAAGGAACCTTTCAAGAAACAAACAATAAGTTTCCGGCGTGCTTCAACGTTTTTTTAGACACAAATATGACTAAGCATCGATAATTCATTGTGTCATACTTGGCAGGCATGGGGCCAAACACTTCATCCGTGGCAAACCATTGGGCAGCTAAACTATTTCTTGGCAAACTGATAAGGTCTGCAAAGTCAAGGTGAGTCTTGACCACTCGTCTGGGATACGTGCTTTTAGTTTAAACCCTTCCAATGAGTAAAGTGACACCAAACAGATTAATCTTGGAATGGGAGTGGGTTAGTTGTTACTGATGTGACAGGGAGACTACCGTCGCCCTTCACAGCAGACTCTGCAGAGTTGTTCGCCTTAGAAGTTGCGAGCTATTTATAGCTCGCAAGGCAACACCTGTGGATCCCAACCTACAGGTTTGCTTCCATACCAAAAACGCCTCCAGACACGGGAACTTGGGAGCAGAGGCAACAGCTCCGCTTGAACCTCAGAAACCAAATGTGCCTCCAGACACACAGATCCCTTCGACGGCCGAGGCTGTGGCCTCTAAGGGTCATTTGTACCAAACCGCCTCCTGACTCTGCATCATATTGCTTGCGCTGGCATCTGCTTACATAGACCCACATTAAGTCACCACCGTGTGGTAGACACAGACGACATTTGGTAGCACTGACTGCCAGCTTCACGGTAATGCGTACCCCTAGCGCGGCTCTGCTTGGGTGGGAATGTTCTGAGCAAAACACTATGTGTTACTCCATACCCCCGCCCTCCATGGAACTTCTTGACCCCAACAAATTGGGGGGGGGGGGGGAGTTTGCCCAGTCGGTAGAGGCGCTGGCTTTAAACCCGGTTGTTACTATCAGCGTGGGTTCAATCCCCAAGTTTGGCGCGGGATATGTGTCCCAGAGTCAACTTTGTGCAGACTCTCCTCGGTGTCCGAACACCCCCGTGTGCACGCATGCGCACGATAAAGATCCCAGGGTCACAGCGAAAGCCTCAGGCCTTGGAAACACGAATACATGCATGCACAAATATGAAGCCCGGGTGTACGTTCGGCCAACAGCCAATAAAGTAACCATTTCAGCACTGACCCAAGACGACCCAACCCGGTCCCCAGCCCATTCCAGGTCTCCTCTAGCAGCCGGCAGCCAGCTGTCTACATATCCCCTTGCATTTTTACATTTAGTCAAGTTTTGACTAAATGTTTTAACGTAGAGGGTGGAATCGAGACGAGGGTCGTGGTGTATGTGAGTGTGTGTGTGTGTGTGTGTGTGTGTGTGTGTGTGTGTGTGTGTGTGTGTGTGTGTGTAGAGCGATTCAGACTAAACTACTGGACCGATCTTTATGAAATTTGACATGAGAGTTCCTGGGTATGAAATCCCCGAACGTTTTTTTCATTTTTTTGATAAATGTCTTTGATGACGTCATATCCGGCTTTTCGTGAAAGTTGAGGCGGCACTGTCACGCCCTCATTTTTCAACCAAATTGGTTGAAATTTTGGTCAAGTAATCTTCGACGAAGCCCGGACTTTGGTATTGCATTTCAGCTTGGTGGCTTAAAAATTAATTAATGACTTTGGTCATTAAAAATCTGAAAATTGTAAAAAAAAATAAAAATTTATAAAACGATCCACATTTACGTTCATCTTATTCTCCATCATTTTCTGATTCCAAAAACATATAAATATGTTATATTTGGATTAAAAACAAGCTCTGAAAATTAAATATATAAAAATTATTATCAAAAGTAAAGTGTCGAAATCAATTTAAAAACACGTTCATCTTATTCCTTGTCGGTTCCTGATTCCAAAAACATATAGATATGATATGTTTGGATTAAAAACACGCTCAGAAAGTTAAAACAAAGAGAGGTACAGAAAAGCGTGCTATCCTTCTTAGCGCAACTACTACCCCGCTCTTCTTGTCAATTTCACTGCCTTTGCCATGAGCGGTGGACTGACGATGCTACGAGTATACGGTCTTGCTGAAAAATGGCATTGCGTTCAGTTTCATTCTGTGAGTTCGACAGCTACTTGACTAAATGTTGTATTTTCGCCTTACGCGACTTTTTACATTTAGTCAAGTTTTGACTAAATGTTTTAACATCGAGGGGGAATCGAAACGAGGGTCGTGGTGTATGTGTGTACGTGTGTGCGTGTGTGCGTGCGTGTAGAGCGATTCAGACCAAACTACTGGACCGATCTTTATGAAATTTGACATGAGAGTTCCTGGGTATGATATCCCCGAACTTTTTTTTCATTTTTTGGATTAATGTCTTTGATGACGTCGTATCCGGCTTTTCGTGAAAGTTGAGGCGGCACTGTCACGCCCTCATTTTTCAACCAAATTGGTTGAAATTTTGGTCAAATAATCTTCGACGAAGGCCGGACTTCGGTATTGCATTTCAGCTTGGTGGCTTAAAAATTATTAATGACTTTGGTCATTAAAAATCAGAAAATTGTAAAAAAAAAATTTGTTTTTAATAAAACGATCCAAATTTACGTTTATCTTATTCTTCCTCATTTTCTGATTCCAAAAACATATAAATATGTTATATTTGGATTAAAAACAAGCTCTGAAAATTAAAAATATAAAAATTTTATCAAATTTTTTTTTTCGAAATCAATGCAAAAACACTTTCATCTTATTCCTTGTCGGTTCCTGATTCCAAAAACATATAGATATGATATGTTTGGATTAAAAACACGCTCAGAAAGTTAAAACGAAGAGAGGTACAGAAAAGCGTGCTGTCCTTCTCAGCGCAACGAATACCCCGCTCTTCTTGTCAATTCCACTGGCACTGCCTTTGCCGTGAGCGGTGGACTGACGATGCTACGAGTATACGGTCTTGCTGCGTTGCATTGCGTTCAGTTTCATTCTGTGAGTTCGACAGCTACTTGACTAAATGTTGTATTTTCGCCTTACGCGACTTGTTATTTTTTATTTTCATACAAAGCCGAGTTTTCCCGTGTAACATGCCCCTAATGGCTTTGCCGTGAGGGCGTAAAACTTACATTTTCTCACATGTGGATTGTAGAGTTCTGTTTGTGATGGGGTCTGGCGGCTTTTGTCTCTCTGTATGTTCATGGATTCCTTTGCGAATGCGTAACAGTTGTTATAGGGCTTAGAAATAAGCTCTAAAATTCTCAATCCTGTTTGATTGGACTTCGCCTCCAAAGGTGATTGTGGTGTTTCGGCACTCGGTTACACTGACCTCATTGCTGAGCTGCATAAAGAAGAATGCAAACGGAAAAAAACCCTGCTTTTTACATTTAGTCAAGTTTTGACTAAATGTTTTAACGTAGGGGGGAATCGAGACGAGGGTGTGGTGTATGTGTGTGTGTGTGTGTGTGTGTGTGCGTGTGCGTGTGCGTGCGTGTGTGTGTGTGTGTGTGTGTGTGTGTGTGTGTGTGCGTGTGTGTGTGTAGAGCGATTCAGACTAAACTACTGGACCAATCTTTATGACATTTTACATGAGAGTTCCTGGGAATTATATCCCCTGACGTTTTTTTCTTTTTCAGTGTCGATAAATGTCTTTGATGACGTCATATCCGGCTTTTTGTAAAAGTTGAGGCGGCACTGTCACAACCTTATTTTTCAATCAAATTGATTGAAATTTTGGCCAAGCAATCTTCGACGAAGGCCGGACGTCGGTAGTGCATTTCAGCTTGGTGGCTTAAAAATTAATCAATGACTTTGGTCATTAAAAATCTGAAAATTGTAAAAGATAATTCTTTTTAATAAAACGATCCAAATTTACGTTCATCTTATTCTTTATCATGTTCTGATTCCAAAAACAGATACATATGTTATATTTGGATTAAAAACAAGCTCTGAAAATTAAAAGTATAAAACTTATGATCAAAATTAACTTTCCGAAACTAAAAACAATTTCATCTTATTTCTTGTCGGTTCCTGATTCTAAAAACATATAGATATGATATGTTTGGATTAAAAACACGCTCAGAAAGTTAAAACGAAGAGAGGTACAGTAAAGCGTGCTATGAAGCACAGCGCAACCGCTACCGCGCTTTTCTGGATTGTTAATTTCACTGCCTTTGCCACGAGCGGTGGACAGACGATGCTACGAGTGTACGGTCTTGCGCCCGGAAAAAAATGAAATGCGTTCAGTTTCATTCTGTGAGTTCGACTGAGCTTGACTAAGTGTTGTATTTTCGCCTTACGCGACTTGTTTCATCTTAGTTTTGCCAACCTTCTTCTCAACTCTGAAGCTAGTGGATTGTTTGAACATCTCATGCACAGGTACAATTTGGTCCAACCGCACTGAATTTGCCATTTGTGACCCTCCACCACGGAATGAGTCGCATGTCACCTTTGCATGATTTTCATATGTTTACATTTTCCTAAAGCGTTTTTTATGCTCTATCCAGTGGTGAAACCCGTTTTAGAAAAGAGCAAAAACTGTTTGAGTTATAAGCCTGTGACTAAGGTGACCCTCACGCTGTTACCATACACTCTCCGGACTTATATCAAGTCTAGCGCAGAACCGCGCGAGGTGACATGCGACTCATTTCGTGGTGGAGGGTTACATTTACCGGGCGTGAATGAGATGCACAAGACAGCACGGGGCACGTTTAACTTTGCTACAGGTTCCACGTTGAATGACAAGAACATCCTCAACATTTTTTCAAATCACAAACAAATAAAATTGGATAGAGTTGAGGAGGTGAGGGGAGAGTAATAGGGTGGAAGTGGGAGCTCTACTCGTGTGTACTTGTACAACTATGTGGTAGCATTATTAGTCAGGAGAGCACACCCCGGCTCCAACCCCCACCCAACCTATGTCAAGATCATGTGTGTCCAATGCAGTTTCAGTACATTAACTGCAGACAGCAAAACGTTGGTCAAGATCATTTCGCCGTCTCATGCAAATCTAACATCCCTTCGTAACAAAAGAATGAGACGAGCTGACCTGACGGACCAAGATGTTAACAAATACCTCATAGATGGTGTTGGCATATTTTCGCCTTTTTGTGGAGTCCAGGAAATATTGCATCTGCTCAAAATCACCGAAGTGATGTGTCATAACTGATGTTCTCGCCAGTTCCACCCAAAGCGACATATGCCTGAAACACTCTGGACACTGCACATTCTCCTTTTCACATGTGAATACATGTGTCAGGTGAAATTGCATGTATATGCTGAGCAAGATTTTGACCTGACATTTTAGTTTGCAAACTTTCTACATAAGAGTGAACTGAAGCAATGTTATGTTTTTAGCCTCACAGGTCCGAAATACACCACAGGAGAAAAACAGAACTAAACAAAATCATAAACGTCTGTACAAAATCAGGCAGGAGACTTGTTTTGGGCTAAAATCGACGAATTGTGTTGAATTAAGAGATATACATGGCTCTGTGCTCTGTGAACTTGTTGGATGTCATGATGTAAAAAACCCTACCCTCTCGTGCCCATCGTCTCATATATGGGACGGGGGTATTTGAGCGCGTAAAGTAACATTCTCAAAGTTGCAATCAAAATTAGTGTTTGATATGCTAATCTGACATGAAAAGCAACATCTTTATACATGTTTCATACAAAAACAAAAATATGGGCATAAATGGGTTAAACCAAGTAATGCGCCCGTCAAGAGCAATAACAAGATTGCTTTGGGGATAAAGCGTATCTCCCTATATCGTTTTGGTTGACTGCAGATGCGTATTGAAAACATTGTCCCCTGCACATTAATTACCCTATCGCTTCACCGCAAATACTAATTCATGTTACGCAAAACAAAAGTAATTTATTTATTTCGAAATCTCTGTCATCTTACGTGGGTCGTGTATGCAATTCACACTTTTGTATTAATGTTTTACCTGCTACGTGTCTCATTTTTATATTTAGTCAAGTTTTGTTCTTCCTTACTTTTTTGTTTGTTATCTTTTTTTTTATTATTAATATATAATGCTTTTACACCATGTGCAAGGTGTGAACGTGTTTATAGAAAACTAATATAATACTGCGGATGTTTGCGGGCCTTTGTGTGAGATATTATCTTGTCATTTTACACCATGACCAAGACAAACAAATTAACTTCAGTCACTGCGTGTTGTAAATGTTACGAGTAGTACCGAAAAGTTAAGTTTAACATATGTCTGTGACAATAAGTAAACAACAAGTCGCGTAAGGCGAAAATACAACATTTAGTCAAGTAGCTGTCGAACTCACAGAATGAAACTGAACGCAATGCAACGCAGCAAGACCGTATACTCGTAGCATCGTCAGTCCACCGCTCACGGCAAAGGCAGTGAAATTGACAAGAAGAGCGGGGTAGTAGTTGCGCTGAGAACGATAGCACGCTTTTCTGTACCTCTCTTCGTTTTAACTTTCTGAGCGTGTTTTTAATCCAAACATATCATATCTATATGTTTTTGGAATCAGGAACCGACAAGGAATAAGATGAAAGTGTTTTAAATTGATTTCGACACTTTAATTTTGATAATAATTTTTATTTAATTTTCAGAGCTTGTTGTTGATCCAAATATAACATATTTATATTTTTTGGAATCAGCAAATGATGGAAAATAAGATGAACGTAAATTTGGATCGTTTTATAAAATCATATTTTTTTTACAATTTTCAGATTTTTAATAACCAAAGTCATTAATTAATTTTTAAGCCACCACGCTGAAATGCAATACCGAAGTCCGAGCTTCGTCGAACATTACTTGACCAAAATTGCAACCAATTTGGTTGAAAAATGAGAGCGTGACAGTGCCGCCTCAACTTTCACGAAAAGCCGGATATGATGTCATCAAAGACATTTATCAAAAAAATGAAAAACATGTCCGGGGATATCATACTCAGGAACTCTCATGTCAAATTTCATAAAGATCGGTCCAGTAGTTTAGTCTGAATCGCTCTACACGCACGCACGCACACACACACACACACACACATACACCACGACCCTCGTCTCGATTCCCCCCTCGATGTTAAAACATTTATCATAACTTGACTAAATGTAAAAACAATGGGACAGTTTTAACACACACACACACACACACACACACACACACACACACACACACACACACACACACACACACACACACACACACTGCGTATCACGTCTATCCTAGTTCCCCATCCCTCAACCTTCAAACCCCTACCTACCTCCTAAAAAAAAACAAGTCGCGGAAGGCGAAAATACAACATTTAGTCAAGTAGCTGTCGAACTCACAGAATGAAACTGAACGCAATGCAACGCAGCAAGACCGTATACTCGTAGCATCGTCAGTCCACCGCTCACGGCATAGGCAGTGAAATTGACAAGAAGAGCGGGGTAGAAGTTGCGCTGGGAAGGATAGCACGCTTTTCTGTACCTCTCTTCGTTTTAACTTTCTGAGCGTGTTTTTAATCCAAACATATCATATCTATATGTTTTTGGAATCAGGAACCGACAAGGAATAAGATGAAAGTGTTTTTAAATTGATTTGGAAAATTTAATTTTGATAATAATGTTTATATATTTAATTTTCAGAGCTTGTTGTTAATCCAAATATAACATATTTATATGTTTTTAGAATCAGGAAATGATGAAAAATAAGATAAACGTAAATTTGGATCGTTTTATAAAAAAAATATATTTTTTTTACAATTTTCATATTTTTAATGACCAAAGTCATCAATTAATTTGTAAGCCACCAAGCTGAAATGCAATACCGAAGTCCGGGCTTTGTCGAACATTACTTGACCAAAATGTCAACCAATTTAGTTGACAAATGAGGGCGTGACAGTGCGGCCTCAACTTTCACATAAAGCCGGATATTACGTCATGAAAGACATTTATCAAAAAAATGAAGAAAACGTGCGGGGATATCATACCCAGGAACTCTCATGTCAAATTTCATAAAGATCGGTCCAGTAGTTTAGTCTGAATCGCTCAACACACACACACACACACACACAGACAGACAGACAGACACACACACGCATGCACATACACCACGACCCTCGTCTCGATTCCCCCCTCTACGTTAAAACATTTAGTCAAAACTTGACTAAATGTAAACAAAAGACTTAAAAAAAAACCACCTTTCTTTTTTTCTTTCTTTATTTATTTGGTGTTTAACGTCGTTTTCAACCGTTCAAGGTTATATCGCGACGGAAAAAAACACCAATAAACAACACCAACAACAAAAACTTGACTAAATGTAAAAAGCAAACAGAAAAAAAGTTTTACGTGTTACAAAAGTAATTTGTTTGCTTCGAAATCTGTGTCATTTTACCTGATGCGTGAATGCAGTTCGCACATCTATTTTTCTGTTTGACAGCTGTTTGTCTGGGTTGAAGGTCTTTTATTTTTTTGGTGTTGATTAATATATTAGTTTTAAAGGACACATTTATACAAAGAACAATTGTGTAATTGGTAATATGAGTAGAAAAGACAATTTAACTATCTTTTATTTTAATATGTATACCTCAAATTATACATATAAACAGTTCGAGTGTACTCTCAAGCACAGACGTATCATCGTTCTACCTAGGTAAAAATATAATAACAGGGATGCTTTCTGCATTATCTAAAAAAATCGTTTGATTCCGTGGAGAAGTGTTAAAAACTGCGTATCACGTGTATCGTTGTACCTCATTTCCTCAACCTTCCACCTCCTCTCAACCCCACCCCCCTAAAACAAAGAAGAAAACAAGTCACGTAAGTCGAAATTACTACATTTAGTCAAGCTGTCGAACTCACGGAATGAAACTGAACGCACTGTATTTGTTCACCAAGACAGTACAGCTTGTCAATCCCCGCGTGAAGGAAATCGCTCACCTTCCACGTGCTAAACGTGATGATATTGACACGTCAGATTAGCGCGGTAGCGTATTGTGCTATGCAGGAAAGCGCGCTTTTCTGTATTCTTGTTAACTTTCTGAGCTTATTTTGAATACAACCTATCATATCTATATGGTTTTTACACCCCCGGTATAGGGGTGTGTATAGGATTCACTCGATGTGTTTGTTTGTGTGTTTGTGTTCGCATATAGATCTCAAGAATAAACGGACCGATCGTCACCAAACTTGGTGAACAGGTTCTATACATTCCTGAGACGGTCCTTACAAAACTTGGGACCAGTCAAACACACGGTTAGGGAGTTATTGGTGGATTAAGATTCTACAAGGACTTATAGAGGGACATATTAATGGTCAAAGGGAAATAACCTTCTCAGTTGGTGGCAGTGAGAATGGTAAGGACGGGGGTGTTTTTCCTACCTCGGAGGAATTTCTTGTTTGAATCAAGAAATGATAAAGAATAAGATGAAATCATTTTTGGGTCGATTTCTTACATTTTAATCTTAAGACTAATTAATCTATTTTCGTTAATTGTGATCACATTTTAAGAGTAAACATGACATATGTATATAGTTTTAGATTCAGAATGTGATGAAGAATACGATGCAATCAATTTTAAATCTGTTTGCGAAAAATCGATTTTAATGACAACTTTAATGAGCAAACTCATTAATTAATGTGTAAGCCTCCAAGCTGAAATGCAATACCAAAGTCCGGGCTTCGTCGAAGATTACTTGATCAAAATGTTTGGGGCGGGGATATAGCTCAGTTGGTAGCGCGCTGGATTTGTATTCCACACCGGTGACACTGTGACGGTTCCCCTACGCTTTGTGTCCGGTGCCCTGACCCTTTGTGTTCGGTTCCCACTCGGTTCCCACACGCCAAAATTCGCGGACAAAACATCCATTTATGGTAGTATTAGGCAATGTTGCTCTCTGAGAATGGTCTTGTTAGATCTGTGAGTGTTTACACTACATGCCTAGGTGCTGTTGGATTGAAGGTTTTTGATATTTTAGCCGTTATTAGGTAGAATGCCTTCCACTTTACTGCAAAACTGCATAATTCGTAGCATCGGCAAGAAATATCCTACCAAAAAATGCCTGCTTGGAACTGTCGTTGGTCCAGCAAAAAGTTCAACATGTCTGTAGCAGACAGCCCAAGTTTCAAGATTGTAGGGCCATCCAAACAGCCGTAATAATAAAAACAACAAAAGTAGTCAGTGAAATTGGCTGTGTTCGGTCCCCACACACTTTTGTGACGTAGGCGTGACGGTTCCCATAATTCATTGTGTCGGTCCCCACTTTCTGTGTCGGACCCCACTTTCGACCTAATTCTCTGTGACGGACCCCACAACCAGCCTATTTTGTGTCGGTCCCCACACCTTCTTGGATTTATGACTTGCCGGTTACTTGTATCATTGTATTCATTGAATCTAATTGTCTCGGAGTTATTTTTCAGCAAAAACCGGCAAGGCAGCACCTTTTGTGATACCAAGTAAGTCAGATGACATCAGTATGTGTGTGTATGTGTGTGTGAGAGAGAGAGAGAGAGAGAGAGAGAGAGAGAGAGAGAGAGAGAGAGAGAGAGAGAGAGAGAGAGAGAGAGAGAGAGAGAGAGAGAGAGAGAGAGAGACTAACTTTATTAGTTTATGCCACAAATAATATATAACATTATTTATCTCTGGGACGGTTCCCAGTATACCAGCAAATTATGTGTTGATCCACCCACACCTTCTTGAACTGGCCTTCCCAATATCTACTCTTAGTCTTAAGGCCTTGGAGATATGCAATTTGGCACATTTTTAAAATAAAAGATCCACCTGTCGTATGTGAGATTCAGTTTTCAGAGCAAAATGCTGCCCAGGGACTTCTAGTGGTGATTGGAAAAAAAAAAGAGTACTTGCCTGTGTCAAGTATGTGTCTTTATCCACGCTTGTTGTAAGAGGCAACTTTTCCCAGCTCCTTGTGTTCATGACTGCTTTCTCTTAAAATTAATTACTTTATGACAGTCAGAATACAATGGAACAAGGCTACATAAACCCTGACAGCCTACGACAACGGCCCGACTAAGGCTCAACACCGCGCCAATAAATTCAGCATTGGGCCAATGTTGGGCCATGATTGCTCCGTTTTCGTAGGCTATCAGGGTCAAAGATACATATTGGTAAACTAGTAAAATACATGTTCAGCATCATCAGCAATACCACAAAAGGATTAAAACAAGAAATTCCTCCGATAGGAACTACACCCCCGTCAAAGGGAAATAACCTTCTCAGTTGGTGGCAGTGAGAATGGTTATTTCCCTTTGACCAACGGGGGTGTCCGTCTATACCAGGCCTTGTATAATTTTAATCCACCAATAACTCCCTAACCGTGTGTTTGACTGGTCCCAATTTTTGTAAGGACCGTCTCAGGAATGTATAGAACCTGTTCACCAAGTTTGGTGACGATCGGTCCGTTCATTCTTGAGATCTACTTGCGAACACAAACACATCGAGTGAAACCTATACACACCCATAGGGGGTGTAAAAATCCTATTAGCTGTATGTCAGCGGCACAATGCAACCAGAACCAGCGTTTATGTGGAGTGATCGGGTGCTGGTCACTACCGCGAGCGTCACTACCGCGAGTACCACTACCGCGTCTCACACTAAAGTTGTGTTTCCGTACCCGCGATAGCGTTTTTCCAGCGGTGCGACGAAAATCAAGCACATAGAAAATGACCAGGAGTGTTTCCACACGCGCGACGCGTTAGCGGCGCGACAAGCGGCAAGCGACGCGATTTTTTTGAAAGGGTCCTGGAGCGATTTTTTCGCGTTGTCGCGCGGCAACGCGGGAGTTTACAGATTTTACCGCATGTTTAAAACGCAAGTACGGAAACACGTCACGCGTTTGCGCGCGTTTTCTTTTGTCGCTGCCGCTGTCGCGGGTACGGAAACAGAACTTACCGCGAGTACGACACTACCGCGAGTACGACACTACCGCGAGTATAACACTACCGCGTGTCACACTACCGCGAGTATAACATTACCGCGTGTCATTTTATGACTTCCATGGCTGAAGGCAAAGGTTGAAATGTTTCCTTGAAATATAAAACAACAAGAAGGGCAAAGCCCATACGACTCACATGCTTTACACATTTTTCCTACCAAAATACATGTGACCTTGACCCAAGGTCAAGGTCATCCAAGGTCATGCAACACAAAGCTGTTAATTCAAGACATAGGAAGTACAATGGTGCTTATTGGCTCTTTCTACCATGAGATATGGTCACTTTTAGTGGTTCACTACCTTATTTTGGTCACATTTCATAAGGGTCAAAGTGACCTTGACCTTGATCATATGTGACCGAATGTGTCTCATGATGAAAGCATAACATGTGCCCCACATAATTTTTAAGTTTGAAACAGTTATCTTCCATAGTTCAGGGTCAAGGTCACTTCAAAATATGTATACAATCCAACTTTGAAGAGCTCCTGTGACCTTGACCTTGAAGCAAGGTAAACCAAACTGGTATCAAAAGATGGGGCTTACTTTGCCCTATATATCATATATAGGTGAGGTATTGAATCTCAAAAACTTCAGAGAAAATGGGAAAAATATGAAAAATAGCTGTTTTTTAGGCAACATTTATGGCCCCTGCGACCTTGACCTTGAAGCAAGGTCAAGATGCTATGTATGTTTTTTGGGGCCTTGTCATCATACACCATCTTGCCAAATTTGGTACTGATAGACTGAATAGTGTCCAAGAAATATCCAACGTTAAAGTTTTCCGGACGGACGGACGGACGTCCGGACGTCCGGACGGACGGACGGACGGACGGACGACTCGGGTGAGTACATAGACTCACTTTTGCTTCGCATGTGAGTCAAAAAGGCCTGGTCTGTTCTCTGAACACTAATTCAATGTTTGTCATGCTAACCAAGAACTCAAAACGATCAGAACACACTATCAGAATACATATAGAATGGGTTGCTTCCAATCAAAGCCGTTAGAACACAAACTCACAAGAAGTAAGTTTGCATGCGTTCTCTCTACGGTTATGGTACTCGCGGTTGTGGTACGCGCGGTAGTGTGACACGCGGCAGTGTTATACTCGCGGTAGTGTCGTACTCGTGGTAGTGTGACACGCGGTAGTGTTACACGCGGTAGTGTCGTACTCGCCGTAGTGTGACACGCGGTAGTGACGCTCGCGGTAGTGTCGCATAACCGGAGTGATCTGGAAAGGTGTCAATCTCTCTCTCTCTCTCTCACTCTCTCTCTCTCTCTCTCTCTCTCTCTCTCTCTCTCACACATACACACACACACACACACACACACACACGCACACACACACACACACACACATACTGATGTCATCTGACTTACTTGGTATCACAAAAGGTGCTGCCTTGCCGGTTTTTGCTGAAAAATAACTCCGAGACAATTAGATTCAATGAATACAATGATACAAGTAACCGGCAAGTCATAAATCCAAGAAGGTGTGGGGACCGACACAAAATAGGCTGGTTGTGGGGTCCGTCACAGAGAATTAGGTCGAAAGTGGGGTCCGACACAGAAAGTGGGGACCGACACAATGAATTATGGGAACCGTCACGCCTACGTCACAAAAGTGTGTGGGGACCGAACACAGCCAATTTCACTGACTACTTTTGTTGTTTTTATTATTACGGCTGTTTGGATGGCCCTACAATCTTGAAACTTGGGCTGTCTGCTACAGACATGTTGAACTTTTTGCTGGACCAACGACAGTTCCAAGCAGGCATTTTTTGGTAGGATATTTCTTGCCGATGCTACGAATTATGCAGTTTTGCAGTAAAGTGGAAGGCATTCTACCTAATAACGGCTAAAATATCAAAAACCTTCAATCCAACAGCACCTAGGCATGTAGTGTAAACACTCACAGATCTAACAAGACCATTCTCAGAGAGCAACATTGCCTAATACTACCATAAATGGATGTTTTGTCCGCGAATTTTGGCGTGTGGGAACCGAGTGGGAACCGAACACAAAGGGTCAGGGCACCGGACACAAAGCGTAGGGGAACCGTCACAGTGTCACCGGTGTGTATTCAGTTGGCCGCTGTCAGCGTGAGTTCGATCCCAGGTTCGGCGGAAATTTATTTCAGAGTCAACTTTGTGTGCAGACTCTCTTCGGTGTCCGAACTCCCCCCCCCCCCCCCCCCCCCCGTGTACGCTACATTGGGTGTGCACGTTAAAGATCCCACGATTGACAAAAGGGTCTTTCCTGGCAAAATTGCTTAGGCACAGTTAATAATTGTCTACCTATACCCGTGTGACTTGGAATAATAGGCCGTGAAAGGTAAATATGCGCCGAAATGGCTGCAATTACTGGCCGTATAAAATTTCATCTCACACGGCATCACTGTAGAGCGCCTAGAACTGTACCCACGGAATATGCGCGATATAAGCCTCATTGATTGATTGAAAATGTCAATCAATTTGGTTGAAAAATTAGAGCGTGACAGTGCCGCCTCAACTTTCACGAAAAGCCGGATATGACGTTATCAAAGATATTTATCAAAATATTGAGAGAAAAAAAACGTCTGGAGATATCATACTCAGGATCTTTCATGTCAAGTTTTAATGAAGATCGGTCCAGTAGTTTTCTCTGAATCGCTCTACACACACACACAGACACACACACATACACCACGACCCTCGTCTCGATTCCCCCCTCCACGTTAAAACATTTAGTCAAAAAAACTTGACTAAATGTTAAAAGAAGAAAAACAAGGGCAGAACAGAACTAAAAAAAAATGATCAACAAGTCCTATTGGATTTGATATGCACTGAAAACACACCCTACACCTTTCTGAATTAAACACTAGCTGTGCCTATCAGTTATGCACTCTGCTGCCTCTTTCTGATCGTTCTGCTTACAGTATGTTTTTCAATGATCATTGTATCTTTTTGCATTGGTATGCGTTACCACTTGTCAAAGGAAACAAGGCAAGTGCGTTTAAGTGTAAATTAAATGGTAAGGCTGTTGGAATAGCGTAGCTGATGCAAGGGAGTTCACTCCTCTTCCATTTTTGGTTCAAGCTGGTAGTACTAGTCGTCCTCCGCAAAATGAAAGACGACAGCATGACGGGGAGCGTCAGTGAACAGATCCAGAATCATGTCTTTATCAAATCTGTTCAGGGAGTTGATGGCCCGACGCAACAAACCCTGGTGAGAGGCAGCACTGTAACGGAGTCTCGCCGGCAGCTCGTGGAATCGTGGCCTGCGAGGTGGGAGAGGAATCTCCTCTTCAGGGATGGCGCTGAAGTCAACGTCGTCGTCGCTGAGGTTTTCTAAGTCACCTTCCTCTTCTTCATCTTCATCGTCTTTTTCCTCGCTGTCCTCGTCATCTTCCTCCTCTTCCTCGTTTCCTTCCAGCGTGCCGGACACAGGATCCTTCCTAATAAATTCATTTGCACTATCAGGGTCATCCTTGTGCTCACGTCGGCACAGAACATCTTCATCATCAGGGTTTATGGGAATGGGTCGCGGAAAGATGGCAAGTTCTTTTTCCAGCCTTTCTTTTTCAGCCGCTCTTTGCTCTTCTGCCAGTTGCATTTCTTTCTCTTCCTGCTCCTCTCGTTGTTTTCTTTCCCTCATTTCCTTTTCGATTTGTTCCTGCTGCTCTTTCTCACGTGGGCTTGGAATGACAATGACGATCTTCTTGTCCACACCTCGCATGGAGACGGAATCCGACACAACGATTTTGTTCATTGTCTTGAGAATATCCTGGATTTTGACAGCGCGGCGGCAGAAAAGCACCTCCGACACGATGTCCTTGTCCAGAAGAGACACCTGTAGGCCGGAGATGGAGACGGAACTCTCAAAACGCTTGATGGAACCCACGATGAACACTTCATTGAAGTCCAGGCCTGTTTTACCTGGTAAGGAAACAAACAGACAAGGCAGTGTTTATTAGTAATATTACTGAACCCCTTGACTGCCGAAAATATTTAGTTTAACTCATTGTCTCCCAGGTACGGATATATCCGTACCCACTCATATGGCTCTCTATATCTAGGTACGGATATAGCCGCTCAGACAGTTAGCTTCAGTCGCTTCCTGTAACGTCCATCTAACGCCTGCATTCCAGCGTGTTGATACACAGTTACTACAATTCTGAGTGACCTGCTGCAGCACAGCTGGTCTCGGATTAAAAAAAAACTTGGTCAACATAGGTGAGGTAGAAAGTGTTAAGAAAATCAATTAAAAAAAATCATAACATGCAAGCTTTACCAATTAGATCCAAACTGAGAAAATGGTCTCCAGGGGATGTAATCGGAGAGTACACCTGGGTACACCTTCAATTAAGAGGAGCAAAACCAGCCAGTTAGAGGAAGCATATTTCCATTAGTAAAATATTAGAAGTGCATATGCATAGTGCAGTCATCCGTTTATCCTAAGTAAAACAAAAACAAAAGCAGTCAATTCACAATTATTATGTACGAATTTGATTCTGATTGAGTTCTTTATTTTTTCAGTCAGCCTAAATCATAAAATACGGAAAAACAAACACATGTACAATAATTAAAGGATTAATTGATTAAGACCTACAAAAGTCTGAGAAAAACAGTTTATTTTTTATTTTTATCTTTAATATTTTTTTTTCCTTTTTTTTTTTTTACAACACATTATACATTACATCACGATTCACATCGCCACATACATACCTACAACATGCATAAAAAGAGTGATCTAGAACAGAGAGAGAAGTAGAGAGAGAGAGAGGGAGAAAGTTAAAGAGGCACTGTATAGGACCGTTTGACTACAACAACTACTAGACCTTTAAATAATATTGATTACTACAAGATTCAAGTTTACAACAGAATATATATCAAGATACTGTTAACGAATTAGGGAGGAGGAGTAGAGCCTAGTACTGGACAATTTTCATGAAAAAACAGGTCTGAAAAAGGAGGAGGTATTTAAAAGTGGAGGTAAATTTATACAGTTTATGAACAGAAAATCTGAAAAAGTAAAGTCTTAAAAAAGGTGTAAGTCTTAAATTTGGGGTCTTAACCTTTAGCACTCCAGATTCCAGCCAGCATTACTTCCCCTGTAGCCACATTATTTTGCTTACCTAGGGAAAGAATAACACCCACTAACTTTCAACACTTACAATTTCTTTGAAAATGCACTAATATAAGCATGAAATGTTGTGGTTGTGATGGGGTTATATTTAACATTAACATATTTTTAATAGCATGCATCATTTATTTTCTTAGCATAAATATAAATACAAAATGAAAAGGGGTTGTGTTGGCTAGTCCGTGGAATTTTGTGAAACTAACCATGTCTATGTCTGGTGAAACTCCTTTGATCAGGTAATCATGTTGACCATCCAACTTCCTGATCCTGGTATCTAAATAAATATATTTGTGGACCAGTGCATGTCATGGGACGATTTTTTTAATAGTTCGGTTAGCAACAACAAGCAGAGAAAAGCTTTGATCTCCACTAGATCCACAGGTCGCCATTTCCGAACACGCACACTTTTTACGTCTTGTCACTGGCTCGCTTTGCGCTGAATTTGAGTCAGTTTCTACGCAGTGTCTCTTCGACAAGCAAGTCAAGCATTTGCTACGCAGTCAGATTATCGGTAATGTTTGCTGGTCCTGTCATTTCACTAAACTGGACCAGCCACTGTTTGTATCCATCTGCACTTTCGTAAATTCCGTTTCGTAACCGTCACTGTCACTTGACCAACTGTCATTTTTTTCACCGCGATACACAGTTCATTGCGAAGATCTTCCTCAGTAATTCGTTCCAATTCAGCATACGATTTGTTGTCAAGAAACAACTCAAAAGAAAGTTTCAAACTCATCATCCTCCATCTTGCTTGTCGAAGCGCTAAAGTACCTTATCGATGCAAAAACAAAAGCAGAAAACTTCAACGAAACCGACTCAAATGCAGCGCAGACGACACGACGAGATAACGGAAGGAAGTGAGCCTTGCTTTGGCTCAAGTGCCGTTAAAAATACCGTTATTCTCGTATGCAAATACGAACGAGAAGTTGGTCATACGAACAAGCCTTGTGCTGGCGACGCTAATCGCCGCTGGCTGGCAAAGGGGGGGAAATGGCTGGGCGACGAAAATCGCCGCTGGCGAGCTAAAGGTTAAAAGAGAGATTCCACTGTACACATACCTATTCCAATGTCATCATGCAAGTAGGTAGCCAGGAGTTGTCCACACTTCTCACACTCCCAAACGTCTCGTTCCTCGTGAGTGCGGTTGTGGCTGATGAGTCTCACAGGCAGCTCGTCCAGGTGGAGTCGAATGTTGTACTGATTCTTATCACCATCACTAAAAGGGAATATGACCCTGCGGAGTGGTACATGATGCGGACCAGTGATGTCCACGTCATCATCATCGATGTCAATCATGTCCATCACCTGTTTTGGAAACAAAGCTATGCGTTAGTGTGCGCAGACAATGAACATATAGTAACTGGCTCGCATCATGAGCCTCATTTCATGTACAGGTTATAAACCCACCAACATCGGAACCCTTCTTTTACTACGACCTCTAAAAGCCGGAGAAAATCAGGTCTAAGAAATGGAGAAGTCCTAAAATGGGGGTAAATTTACAGAGGTAATGAACAGAAAATCTGACAAAACAGAGTCTTAAAAGGGAGGGAGTCATTGTCTAAAATTGGGGGGGGGGGGGTGTCTTAAAAAGGGGGGTTACACTGTATTAAGACTTCCAAAAAAGTGGCAAAATCAGGTCTAAACAAGTCGCGTAAGGCGAAAATACAACATTTAGTCAAGTAGCTGTCGAACTCACAGAATGAAACGGAACGCAATGCAATTTTTCAGCAAGACCGCATACGTATGCTCGTAGCATCGTCAGTCCACCGCTCATGGCTAAGGCAGTGAAATTGACAAGAAGAGCGGGGTAGTAGTTGCGCTAAGAAGGATAGCACGCTTTTCTGAACCTCTCTTCGTTTTAACTTTCTGAGCGTGTTTTTAATCCAAACATATCATATCTATATGTTTTTGGAATCAGGAACCGACAAGGAATACGATGAAAGTATTTTTAAATTGATTTCGAAAATTTAATTTTGATAATATTTTTTATATTTTTAATTTTCAGAGCTTGTTTTTAATCCAAATATAACATATTTATATGTTTTTGGAATCAGAAAATGATGGAAAATAAGATAAACGTAAATTTGGATCGTTTTATAAAAATATATTTTTATTTACATTTTTCAGATTTTTAATGACCAAAGTCATTAATTAATTTTTAAGCCACCAAGCTGAAATGCAATACCGAAGTCCGGGCTTTGTCGAAGATTACTTGACCAAAACTTCAACCAATTTGGTTGAAAAATGAGAGCGTGACAGTGCCGCCTCAACTTTCACGAAAAGCCGGATATGACGTCATCAAAGACATTTATCCAAAAAAATGGGGATATCATACTCAGGAACTCTCATGTCAAATTTCATAAAGATCGGTCCAGTAGTTTAGTCTGAATCGTTCTACACACACACACGCACGCACAGACACACACACACACACACACATACACCACGACCCTCGTCTCGATCCCCCCCTCTACGTTAAAACATTTAGTCAAAACTTGACTAAATGTAAAAAAGGAGGGAGTCTTGAAATGGAGGCAAATTTACAGAGTTTATGAACAGAACATCTGGTCTTAAAACAATTCAAGAACAGATCCTATTTCACCCTTGAGTGAATCCAGCATTTTTCAGTTCAGACTATTCATCTCAAATTTTAGACTCTTGTGTTGGTCCATGCATACATATTCATTCCAAAACCCTTCCTGAACAACCTCTCATTCAAAAAATGTTTCCATATACAGCCCTGAAAGTTAAAAAAAAATGGTGTACTAGCCTTTGATTAGTGCTTCTCAAAATTTACTAGCCAGAGAGCAAATTTTACTCGCCAAACCAACCATTTGTTTCTGCAACTTTACTCACATTTGGCAAGTAGATGAACATTTCTACTCGCCAGTTACATTATTCTACTCGCCATGGCGAGTAAATTACTCGCCACTTTCAGGGCTGATATAACTACCATTAATTTTTGTATCAGTACAACCCAAACCATACTTACTACATTTCTGGAAATTAATTCCCTGGTCTCTTGATATCTTCTACATTAGTGCACTAAGATATTTTGAGGAAATTGATTTCCTATTTTCTTGAAATAATTTAGACCAGGTCAAAGCCTTGTGAGTTGTTTCACTGCAATACATAAACATGCAGTCAGCAAACATGAAAATGTTTTCTTTGTACAATTCAGTTGAAACTTGAAACATTTTTCTTTCTACAAATCAGTTGATATTCCCCTAACTATCCCTCTCTTCTCACCTGTCTGACAGTGGCAGGGCATTCCTGCTGACTGGCCAGGCGATACCGTCGAGCTGCGTCAGGGGTGCCGTGAGCGAAAGCAGACGACGACCAAAAATGGAAACGGGCTTTGGTTTGCGTGAGATCAGTGATGACATCGTCAATTCTCTCCGCCTCTTTGCACGTCTCATCTGTGAGAACGAACAACGGTGCATCCTCTGCCTTGTCCTGAAGGTCATCCAGCATGCTCTTCCTGTCCACCTCGTCTGCGTCCTCTTCCTGAAATGGAGGAAGGTAATGTTTTCAAGAACTTGGGTTTATGCGTACTGCTCAAAGAGAAATAACCAGCTGTTTTGCTTTCTCTGTTTTTATTTAACCTCCAAGGTAGAAGCCAATTAAGTATAGATGTTTACATATGAAAATGTTTTCAAAAACCTGTGATTGCTGTTCAAGGGGAAGTAACTAGCTGTTTGCCTTTTCTGCTTTTAATTTAACCTGCAAGGTAGAAGGTAAAGTACAGATGCATACATGCAAAACAAAAATGAAAAACCTGTGATTGTTGTTCAAAGGGAAACAACCAGCTTTTCTTCTTTCTGTCTTTTTGTTTAACTTCCAAGTTAGAAGTTGAAGTGCAGGACCGGTATTCAGGAAACCGCCTCAGCGGCACTTGACGCTGTTTGTGCTGTTAGTCGCCCTAAATGCTATTCATGAAACCCTGTTTCGACCCGCAAAAGTCATGTGACTGCTTTAAACTTACCAGACCTACCCCTCGGCGCTACAGTCGCTAACGGCATGATGCCCTCGGTAATATGTTGATGTTTGGATGGCTGTGTCCGCATGTGGTCTTATGCCATGGGGCGCCTCGCTGACCGTGATAATCTCGGCAAGAAGGAAGCGTTGAGTGGCGGTGATTTCCTCTGATAAAGGTGTACGTGCGCATGCATACAATGCAAGAAGCTAGGTAACAACCTCGTTTGATAAAAGGGCTCAAATATGGTCTTATGAATGCCAATTAAAATCGGAATTTAGATCCCTTTAGCTTAAATGGATCAAGCCGCTGAAGCCACCTCCTTATCAAAGAAAACAAGCACACGTAAAAACATATTAACAGACAGCCAGCAAACCATACCAAACTCTGGTTTGTTTAGTGTTTATTTTAATTTCTTCTTTCAATAATGTACACTTACCACAACTCAGTGGAAGCTAATTTGATACTCATAAATACCTGGATTTTGAGGAATACAAGTGCATAGGCCTTTGGGTCCTCTTTAAGTAGGTTTTCTTTCACGAAAGTGAAAAGAGCACGTGTTTGCAGCCTCTGTAACAAACAGCATGTTTACAGGTGATTCATTTTGTGCCAATATGACAAAATTAAAAATATAACATGTACAAGAATCTGTCAGAAACGTCTCAAAGAATACAAAAGAAAGGGAAAAAACAAAACAACGTCTTCAGCAAAAACAAACCAAAGCATTGTCAAGAAAGTATCATTTATATGACCCATGTCATGTCTCAAACGACAAATCTCTCTACATCTGTTGCACACACACACACTGACACACACACGCACACACACTGACACACAAACTCGCAGACACACACACACCCACCCACACACACACGACAGGAAAACTGGGAACTGAACTGAGCTACTCCATGTATCCATAATCATCACTTAAAATTAGAAGGAATAACATCCACAACAAACCTTCAGAAAATTGAGGTTGAGGACGCAAACCGTCATGCCATGCTGAGCCATTTGAGCACCCTTCGTGGCCATGACAGCATCCACCGCCCTTTCTCCTCCCAGGGTGCCATGCACGTGCACAAACTGCTGACGGAGTCGCATGATGGATTTGTTGGTCTGCTCATCTTTCTGTCCCTGATACTCCGTATTCAGCAATCCTACAATCTTCTTCTCTTCTTCTTTCTGCGCGTCAGTGAGTTCTGAAGTTTCATCTTTGATCTTTTCTAAGCCCTCCACAAGGATGAACTCCTGTTCAGGTTCATCACCGACGTTGGCCATGTTGTTTTGCTTGCAGTTCCTGCTCTGCTGTGTTCGTAATTAATGCTCTGACCAGTATCTATTAATGGACAGTTTTGTCTTGAGCGTTTACTCACGTATCACACTACAAAGGTATTTGACTCTTCTGCTTCTCAATATGACAGCATTCTATAACACAAATTACATGATCAGTCTCTCAGTCTCAATATACAGACTTAGTCAAAACCTTGCACATTACACAGCATTCCAGTATTTCTTCCTCTTCTTCATTCTTCACTGAGGCCTTTACAACATGCAGAAATTCCAGTCTGCATTTGGTTGATTAATTGTTGGAGCCGTGTCTAAAAGAGTTGATGCAGTCATATATAGTACTGATCGTTCAAAATCACACTTCTGCTGAAAATCTGCTGCATGCAATGCACTTAATCTCTTTTCTTGAAAAACAAGGAAAATATTTCAAAAATACCCACTGTCCAAAATAAAACAGCTGCTGCCATACAGACATTTGCAAAAAAAATGAAAAATCTTGCTGAATAGCTGCATGTAAAAGCTCACATGGTCAATATATGAAATCCATCAGTGATAGTGATTTATCCATTAGGCAATTTGGCTGCAGCTGCCATGATAAGAATTGAATTGTGCACTTGAACGGGAAGAAGTTTGCAAGGTCAGGCAGTCACACCAGTCTCAGAATCGTGCACCTTTCTTCTTGTGTATTTGACAAACACTTTAGTTGTTCTTCCTCTGAGATTGCAGAACTTGCTCGAGATGGTCCCTGTCCTGCTTACAATTGTGTGATATGGAGAAGAGAAGAAATGCTACTTGACAACTTGTGGGGTTGTGCAACTGACAGGCACTGTGCTGGCCCTGGAATGAATCTGAAACAGATTTTATTTGAATCAATTAAATACTGTTCAGAAACATTTGAACATTATTTATTAAACCTAATTAATGTAGCCTTCGATGCACATTGGTCATTAGTGTCAGCTCCTCAGTTTAGGTTGCAACCTAAAATCGTTCTGTTGTTCATGCTCATGATGGAATACTTTCAGGCTGTTAAAAGCCACACAATTGAAAAACGAAAGTAGGCTCACACAACGAAAACAATGCCTGTTTCAGCAGATTAAAATCATGTTTTAACCTCAGAAACATCTCTCGATCAAATAAGCCGAGCTTCCACATAATAACAGCAATCGCGTCATTCGATACGTTGAGGGTATAACAACAACCCATTCCTTGGTTCTACAGATTATAGACGTATTTTCTGAGGTGTCAGGCTTGTGCTTGAATAAGCTAAAGTCTGAAGCAATGGGAATTGGATCAAGTAAAAATGTCAATTTTAATTTTGAGGTAAAATGTGTTCGGCAGATTAAAATATTAGGAGTAAACTTTAACAGCGAGAAAAGCGCATCCGAAATTGAACTAAACTGGTCAAGTAAAATTGATAAAATTAAGCAAAGCATCTTCACTTGGGAAAAAAGGAACCTGGGCATTCCTGGAAAAATTTGCATTATCAAAACTTTTCTGCTCTCGCAGTTAGTTTATTTAATGCAATCTATTTGTATCCCTGACAAAGTGCTGCAGGAAATAAACACAATATTATATCGTTTTTTGTGGAGGAAAAAAGATTGTAATAAAAAAGCATTTGAAAAAGTAAAAAGAGTTGTTTTAAATAGCAGTACCGAAAAGGGTGGTATTGATATGATAGACGTCAAAACGATGCAAAACTCCTTCTTATGTCAATGGTTAAGCAAACTCTCATCTGGCAACCTTTCATGCAAATGGACATGGATCCCAAACAAATATTTTGAAGTGTTCGGTTGTGGCTTTGCCTGCTTTACTACAGCTATTCGACCGTCTAAGTTTAAGGGAATTGGAAGAATAAAATCGATATTTTGGACAGCTGTTGCTCGAACATGGTTAGAACATAATACAATTTCTCAGAACGATTGCGTGCAAGACAACTGCTTATGGAACAATCCAAGTATAAGTTATCAAAATAACGTTCTGTATTATGAGAACTGGGCCCGGTCAGGCATTACGTATGTAGGAGACATGTTAGGTAATCACGGTATCAAGTCCTATCCCGCTATCCAAGCAAGTGTTGACGCTTCACCTGGCCTCTACTTGGAATATATTGTAGTTCGATCAGCAGTATCTGAATATATTAAGAAAAGCAATTATGATCCTAACCAACCTGTATTGAATAGACAAAACAATCTTCTTTTCAATAAAACGAGTATTAAAAGTGCCAGGCAATTCCGTGAATATATTGTTGAAGAAAAGTACACTACCCCGAGATCTATCAACTTCTGGCGTGATATGTTTGGCATTAATGTCGACCAGTCACATTGGAACCTGGCCAAAAATGTAACCCAAGAATCCAGATTAAGAGAGCTGCACTGGAAAATATTACACACGATTTATCCAACAAATGTTCTTCTGTATAAGATTGGAATACGAGATAGTGAGAGATGCCCCTTCTGTCCAACCGAAATAGATTACGTTGAACATTTTTTTGTTAATTGTAAGAAAATAAAAGTGCTATGGAGATACGTTGAACAAATTATTTATGAGAAATATAAAATAAGAATAGTCTTTGGAATAGAACATATTTTGTGTGGTTATATTAATTGTGCTGACTCAATAAAATGCAAATATATAAATCACTTGATTTTGATAGGAAAGATGTGCATAAGCAAATATAGATACGGAACTCCCACTGATATCAAAATAATGTTTGACAAAGAGAAACAAATACGAAACGTATATACTTCTTTTCTGGCTTCCCTCACCGCCCCCTCTTTCTTTCGTTTCGCTAAAAGGAGAACGGTACCGGGGTAAAGGCGGAACTTACATTGTTACACTTAACACCACTTGTATGAAAAGAGAACTGTTACTAAGAAAACTTTAGCACGCTTACAATCTGCTTTTCCTCTTACTTATTGTGATTGTTACTATGTTAACTCCATCATGACACCGCCACAAACAACACTTAAGTCAACCCAAACACAGACATATGTAAGACAATAACCAACATTAAAGATGCAAGATTTTGTCCATTGTAGAAAACCACATACAATTGATAAATTTATAAAACGCCAATGAAGAAGGACGCTCAGCTGTAGAGAGAAAGAAAGAAAGAAGAGAAAAGGAAGAGAAAAAAAAAACAAAAAAACTTAGGGTTTCATTCTTTTTATTTATTTTTCAGCTTGAAGCGGACTGCATGCAACTGAGGCCAAAAAAAAAAAAAAAAACCAACAAAAAAACAAAAAAAAAACAAAAAAAAAACAAACCCATTCCTGAGAAACCCGCTCGGCTCTCCACAACTGTCAAGTTTGGCCCGGGTACATACCACTATCAATGTGAAGTATACTGAGAAATGTCCACAAAGACACAGTTAGCAGACTTGTGAGGAATGCAACAGAAAGTTTATCGCTTGCTCAGTCACTGTTAGGATGCTTACCTGTGGTCGAAAACTCTCAAACAGACGTCTTCTACCCTGGAGTAACTTCCTGCTCCCCGTGAATCGCCGCCATCTTGACTGAAGTGCGCGTTCCTCCGTGGTTACAAGTTAATAATTCCACGTAACTTTGCAAAAATCCCCTTAAACACAGATTCAGCAGTTGCACATACTCATTATAAACGAATGCAACTGATGAAACGATTGCAAAATAATCTGAAGAGGAGAATTGTGTGCAAAAAGGAACATTCGTTTCTATAAATAGATACGGGAAAATCCGAAATGATTGATGTGACAGGACAAGTCTACTCACTGGGCCATAGAATGGTGATGTCATCAGTTTGTGCATTACTAGACTTTTGGCGCGAAAGGCTTACAACAGTAACATTACTGTTACTGTTACCGGCTCAGGCTTGTGTCTGTATGTCACTTGCCAGGAAGATATCTGAAACAGATACAGATTGCTAAAGTCCCGAAATGATGCTACGATATTTAACCTGAATGTTGGCTTTTATTCTTGATTGTTTTTGGTTTGTTAATTTGTTGTTGTTGTTGTTGTTGTTGTTGTTGTTGTTGTTGTTGGTTTTTGTGTGTGTGTGGGGGCTTTTTTTTTTGGGGGGGGGGGGGGCAACGCGTTGCCCTCAGTTGCTACTGATTATAAATGTAGACATCGTGCACGGCGGCGAAGTCAAGAAGAATAAAAAAAATTCGACGATCGTTCCATTCACAGTTAAAACGAATTGTTTCATGCACGCCGTTTCGCAAAGTTTCTGACTTTGTATTCATGTGAATGTGGCGTCTAGGCATCCTATAGTCAGCGCAGTCGCAGGAATAATTTGTGAATTTTTTTTATTCCCTGTAAAAGCCACAAATTTTCACGACATATGTAATAGCAATTTCACTGCCACTTAAAATTAGAAGAGGAATATGGTTCTCAGTGACAAAGAGTAGCGAGGATCACATAAGACGTTTGGAATAAATTCACGTGTAGATTGATGAGACCAGATAGGGGTGAGGGGGGGGGGGGAGAGGTAGGGAACTTGAGCCTGAGAGTGAGAGTGAGGACAAGAGAGAGAGAGAGAGGGGGGGGGGGGAGGGGGGGCATAGGATAATAATTTCCACAAAATCGGTTTGAGTCGTGCGATATGTATAACTTTCTACGCACAAGCTAAGTAACTGCTCCCAGACAGTCAGCCGTGCCAAAACTTGGTGTAGAAAGGAAAGTCAAGTTCAGTGTGACTGTGTCAACCTTCTTTCACAACTAGCACAGAAATAAGCCAGGAGTTTTCAATGATTGAAGAAAACACGTTGTTAGACATGTAAGCACAAATGTTGCAGATGTTGTCCAAATCCCACAGATAGGCTCAGTACGTAAAAGTACCACCAGTAGTAACGCATACTCCGTGAAATTCGGATGCCTTCCAGATGAACGGCAGTTATACCAATGTACCAACACAAAACACCTTAAAACATTTAACTTAAGGTACGAAGACTATTGAATTCCATCAATTCGAGACATGCACTATAGACACTATAAGTATTTGGCCCCTGCCTGGAAGGCATCACAAGAAGTTGAACTACCGTCTTGATCAGGAAACATAGCTAGAAGTGTTTCATTCTAGGACGAAGACGTCATCAAACATTTGACTCAAAGCAAGAAAAAAATGGCTGGGTGTTTGCATCCTAGCATGCAGTGAAGACGTCGTCAAACGTAAATGACTTCAAGACGTGAGCTGGAAGACGAATCAGGCCGTTTCTGCTTTCTCAGATCCGCCTGAAGAGCTAGCTGGTTGGCCTTCCTCCCCAGGCTGTTGAGGGCGATGTAGCGTCCTGGAGTCGTTCTGCACGCCTCCCCGCCTCCTCGCATCCACGCTGAGACCAGCAGACTGCTCCCTGCTCCTCTGAGCGCTCGTGGCCCGAAGCTGCTGGGCTCCTTTGGCTCCGGCAAGGATTTTGGGCCCGTCCACCGTCTTGTTTCATAGTCAACAACGCTTAATTAAAAACATACACCATCAAACATACATTACAAAAAATTCTTCCACTAACTAAGTAATAAAAACATGAATAAATTAGGTAGCGAAAACAAGGAAATACCAGCTGAATACCCTTAATCAAACAGAACATGTTATTAACAATACTGAAAACAGCCCTAGATGTTTATATACATTATCACATTATCACTAAAACAACAAATACACACTACATGTAGCCTACTGATGGACTGAAAAAACAAAATCAGGGGTTGTATTTCTTGAAGAGGTGTGTTATAAGTGCTCGTTTGAATGCTTGGGGTGACTGAGAGTGGCGGATGTGAAAGGGGAGAGAATTCCATTGTGTTATCCAAAAAATGAAAAAAAAACGTCTGGGGATATCATATTCAAGAACTTTCATGTAAAGTTTCATAAAGATCGGTCCAGTAGTTTAGTCTCAATCGCTCTACACACACACACACACACACACACACACACACACACACACACACACACACACACACACACACACACATACACACACACCACGACCCTCGTCTCGATTCCCCCTCTATGTTAAAACATTTAGTCAAAACTTGACTAAATGTAAAAAAGAAAGAAAAAAACGAAGAAAAAACAAGTCGCGTAAGGCGAAAATACAATATTTAGTCAAGTAGCTGTCGAATTCACAGAATGAAACTGAACGCAATAGACCCTATCGGTATTCCAAGCTCTCGTAATCTCTCGCAAGCTTCAGAGCATAGCAAAGCATGCGGTACAGCGATCTCGTGCGAGCTGCACAAGCGAAGGTTCGAAGTTCTCGCGATGTTCAAAGCATAACAAAGATCGTGTCTCGCGAGAGCTGCTCAGATACCGTAAAGGTCTATGCCATTTTTCAGCAAGACCGTACACTCGTAGCATCGTCAGTCCACCGCTCATGGCAAAGGCAGTGAAATTGACAAGAAGAGCGGGGTAGTAGTTGCGCTAAGAAGGATAGCACGCTTTTCTGTACCTCTCTTCGTTTTAACTTTCTGAGCGTGTTTTTAATCCAAACATATCATATCTATATGTTTTTGGAATCAGGAACCGACAAGAAATAAGATGAAAGTGTTTTTAAATTGATTTCGACAATTTAATTTTGATAATAATTTTTATATATTTAATTTTCAGAGCTTGTTTTTAATCCGAATATAACATATTTATATGTTTTTGGAATCAGCAAATGATGGAGAATAAGATAAACGTAAATTTTGATCGTTTTATGAAAGAAATATATTTTTTACAATTTTCAGATTTTTAATGACCAAAGTCATTAACTAATTTTTAAGCCACCAAGCTGAAATGCAATACCAAAGTCCGGGCGTCGTCGAAGATTACTTGACCAAAATTTCAACCAATTTGGTTGAAAAATGAGGGCGTGACAGTGCCGCCTCAACTTTCACGAAAAGCCGGATATGACGTCATCAAAGACATTTATCAAAAAAATGAAAAAAACGTATGGGGATATCAATCCCAGGAACTCTCATGTCAAATTTCATAAAGATCGGTCCAGTAGTTTGGTCTGAATCGCTCTACACGCACGCACGCACACACACACACACATACACACACACATACATACACCACGACCCTCGTTTCGATTCCCCCTCGATGTTAAAATATTTAGTCAAAACTTGACTAAATATAAAAAGAGTCAGGACACTTAGTTCATGGCACTTAGTTCATGAATCAAATTATTGTCGATAGTGCATGTTGACACGACTCTCTGTCCTTTGGAGTGTTAATCCGTAGAATTTGCCACCGTAATTAAGTGGTTTTTAAGTTCTTCGATCTTCGAAATTTCAAGTGTTTCTGCTGCTTGATACTATTCTGCACCCTCAAACTTTGAATTATACATTATGCTTGGGATGGACTTCTTGTAGCTTGTTCCAGGACAAACATCGTTTGAACACTTTCAGTTGAAATTTACAAATTCTCAACACAAAAAGAGTTCTTAACAAGTCGCGTAAGGCGAAAATACAACATTTAGTCAAGTAGCTGTCGAACTCACAGAATGAAACTGAACGCAACGCAACGCAGCAAGACCGTATACTCGTAGCATCGTCACTCCACCGCCCGTGGCAAAGGCAGTGCCAGTGGAATTGACAAGAAGAGCGGGGTATTCGTTGCGCTGAGAAGGATAGCACGCTTTTCTGTAGCTCTCTTCGTTTTAACTTTCTGAGCGTGTTTTTAATCCAAACATATCATATCTATATGTTTTTGGAATCAGGAACCGACAAGGAATAAGATGAAAGTGTTTTTAAATTGATTTCGAAAAATATTCAATTTTCAGAGCTTGTTGTTAATCCAAATATAACATATTTATATGTTTTTGGAATCAGCAAATGATGGCAAATAAAATGAATGTAAATTTGGATCGTTTTATAAAAACAATATTTTTTTTTACAATTTTCAGATTTTTAATGACCAAAGTCATCAATTAATTTTTAAGCCACCAAGCTGAAATGCAATACCGAAGTCCGGGCTTCGTCGAAGATTACTTGACCAAAATTTCAACCAATTTGGTTGAAAAATGAGGGCGTGACAGTGCCGCCTCAACTTTCACGAAAAGCCGGATATGACGTCATCAAAGACATTAATTTTATCAAAAAAATGAAAAACAACGTCTGAGGATATCACACCCAGGAACTCTCATGTCAAATTTCATAAAGATCGGCCCAGTAGTTTAGTCTGAATCGCTCTACACACACACGCACAGACAGACACACACACACATACACCACACCCTCGTCTCGATTCCCCCCTCTTCGTTAAAACATTTAGTCAAAACTTGACTAAATGTAAACAAGTCGCGTAAGGCGAAAATACAACTTTTAGTCAAGTAGCTGTCGAACTCACAGAATGAAACTGAGCGTAATGCAACGCAGCAAGACCGTAACGGTATACTCGTAGCATCGTCAGTCCACCGCTCACGGCAAAGGCAGTGAAATTGACAAGAAGAGCGGGGTAGTAGTTGCTCTGAGAGGATAGCGCGCTTTTCTGTACCTCTCTTCGTTTTAACTTTCTGAGCGTGTTTTTAATCCAAACATATCATGTCTATATGTTTTTGGAATCAGGAACCGACAAGGAATAAGATGAACGTGTTTTTAAATTGATTTTGAACATTTAATTTTCATATTAATTTTTATATATTTAATTTTCAGAGCTTGTTTTTATACCAAATATAACATATTGATATGTTTTTGGAATCAGCAAATGATGGAGAATAAGATGAATGTAATTTTGGATCGTTTTATAAAAAAAATATTTTTTTTACAATTTTCAGATATTTAATGACCAAAGTCATTAACTAATTTTTAAGCCACCAAGCTGAAATGCAATACCGAAGTCCGGGCTTTGTCGAACATTACTGGACAAAAATTTCAACCAATTTGGTTGAAAAATGAGGGCGTGACAGTGCCGCCTCAACTTTCACGAAAAGCCGGATATGACGTCATCAAAGACATGTATAAAACAAGTCGCGTAAGGCGAAAATACAACATTTAGTCAAGTAGCTGTCGAACTCACAGAATGAAACTGAACGCAATGCAACGCAGCAAGACCGTATACTCGTAGCATCGTCAGTCCACCGCTCACGGCAAAGGCAGTGAAATTGACAAGAAGAGCGGGGTAGTACTTGCGCTAAGAAGGATAGCACGCTTTTCTGTACCTCTCTTCGTTTTAACTTTCTGAGCGTGTTTTTAATCCAAACATATCATATCTATATGTTTTTGGAATCAGGAACCGACAAGGAATAAGATCAAAGTGTTTTTAAATTGATTTCGAAAATTTAATTTTGATCATAATTTTTATATTTTTAATTTTCAGAGCTTGTTTTTAATCCAAATATAACATATATATATGTTTTTGGAATCAGCAAATGATGGAGCAAAAGATGAATGTAAATTTGGATCGTTTTATAAAAAAGATATTTTTTTTACAATTTTCAGTTTTATAATGACCAAAGTCATCAAGTAATTTTTAAGCCACCCAGCTGAAATGCAATACCGAAGTCCGGGCTTTGTCGAAGATTACTTGACCAAAATTTCACGAAAAGCCGGATATGACGTCATCAAAGACATTTATCAAAAAAATGAAAAAAACGTATGGGGATTTCATACCCAGGAACTCTCATGTCAAATTTCATAAAGATCGGTTAAGTAGTTTAGTCTGAATCGCTCTACACACACACACAGACAGACACACACACACACACACACACACACACACACGCACGCACATACACCACGACCCTCGTCTCGATTCCCCCCTCTACGTTAAAACATTTAGTCAAAACTTGACTAAATGTAAAAACAAGTCGCGTAAGGCGAAAATACAACATTTAGTCAAGTAGCTGTCAGAAGCGGCAGATACACCCCGGGCAAAATCTGGTCGATGAGATATTTCAATACCTGCTCTCGGCGCGCAGCGCAAACCGATTTTTTTTTTTCGGGATCTTTTGTTTTCTGTATGCGGTCAGTAGGTGTTACAGAAAGAGTTATACAGTGGACGCCGCTTAATAAAACCGCGGTTAATAGAGCCAGCCGCTTATTAAAGCCAATTTCAGACGGTCCGGATTTATCACTATATCTTATGTATTAGAAAAAGCCGGTTAATAAAACCAACCCGCCGCTTATTAAAGCCAGTTTTCTCAGAGAAATCACGTAGTTTGTGACTAAAACTCACATTATCTTGTTTTGATGTGGAAGACGACCAACAAACAATGAATCATAAAATCGTTCTTCTCTGCCGAGTAATGGTTCGTGACGGTGACAGTGAAATTATTGATGTACCGAAGTGATCAAAGTACACGTACATGTACATAATTAAAACAAAAGTTCTACATCCTTCGGGAAGTTTTGTTTAGATTCAAACAAGTGTAAATGACGAAAGAGAAGATTTTTTTTCCCGAAAATGACGTAATCCTGGACCGCCGGTTAATAAATCCGCCGCTTATTAAAGCCATTTTTCGTCGGTCCAGAAGTGGCTTTATTAAGCGGCGACCACTGTATTGATTTGTCTTTTTCTCCGCCTGTCTCTTTGTCCACTCAATCAACTTATTTTAACCACACTTGTTAGCAGTGCCTTCTCAGTTGGTGGCAGTGAGAATGGTAAGGACGGGGGTGTTTTTCCTACCTCGGAGGAATTTCTTGTTAATCCAAACATATCATATCTATATGTTTTTGGAATCAGGAACCGGCAAGGAATAAGATGAAATTTAAATTGATTTGGACAATTTAATTTTGATAATAATTTTTATATTTTTAATTTTCAGAGCTTGTTTTTAATCCAAATATAACATATTTATATGTTTTGGGAATCAGAAAATGATAAAGAATAAGATGTACGTAAATTTGGATCGTTTTATAAAAAAAATATTTTTTCTACAATTTTCAGATTTTCAATGACCAAACTCACTCATTAGTGTTTAAGCCAGCAAGCTGAAATGCAATACCAAACCCCGGCCTTCGTCGAAGATTACTTGACCAAAATTTCAACGAATTTGGTTGAAAAATGAGAGCATGACAGTGCCGCTTCAACTTTCACGAAAAGCCGGATATGACGTCATCAAAGACATTTATTGAAAAAATGAAAAAAACATATGGGGATTTCATACCCAGGAACTCTCATGTCAAATTTCATAAAGATCGGTCCAGTAGTTTAGTCTGAATCGCTCTACACACACACACAGACAGACAGACACACACACATACACCACGACCTCGTCTCGATTCCCCCCTATACGTTAAAGATATAGTCTCCGCCAGTAAAAGGCCTTCAGATCGCCCTAAAAGCTTTACCATAAGATTCTGCGTAACGAATAATGTTACCACACAGAAGGACAAACTTAACTTTGCAGAATTAAAAGTTTGGGAAGTTGAATCAATTGTCGTAATATCAAAGGAAAATGCACTCTTGTGATGTGTTCCGTGGGTGATGTCCCTTGATTCGAGACAACATGGCGACTATCAGGGAACGTTTTGACGAATTAACTCAACTCAACTCAACTCAACTCAAATTTATTAATCCATATGGAAATTATGTTGTAACAATACTCATTTCCAATCAAAAGAATGCATACTAAACACAGTCTCACTAACGCAAACAGTCATCCGTCAAGTCAAGTCTGCCAACTCACAACTCACTCACACAACAACAGCAATACAATTTAACAAAAACCATAATTCCAATAACAAAAAGACGTCCAAGAGTCCACCTCCACATCCACGCACACACAAGGTTTACAAAGCACCACATGTCGACTAGAACACCGCACATTTGGGCTACGGTAATACAGTTACTAAAAATACATACTTTACAGATAACCCAGCAACAGAGTACAGTAATAATTATGACAGAGAAACATGATAGAGGCCTCTAACATGTGATTGGTTGAAAGCATGGATAGCTCTGGGAACAAAAGAATTGCGGAAACGTGACGTTCTAGCAACCATAGCCCTCAGTCTACCACTCCTGTCAATGCGTCGAGAGTCAAATTCAGGTTTCAGTGGGTGTGTCTCGTCAGCCAAAATTGAGGTCAGTCGGTCAGTCAGTCGTCTCTGGCAAACTGATTCAATGGTCTCTTGTTTCCTGCCTACAACAGATCCAGCCTTCTTGACTAGCTTTTCTAGCCTGTCACTATCCTGTTTACTAAGGTTACCCCCCCAGCACACACATGCATATGTCAACACGCTACCAACAGTGGACAGATAGAACATTTGCAGGATGTCATTACGAACAGAGAACGATCTAAGCTTCCTTAGACAGTACATGCGCGTGTGCGCTTTCTTCAAGATTTGGTCAGTGTTGGCATGCCAAGACAGCTTGTTGTCGATCACTACACCTAGGTAGCGATAGCTTTCAACCTGCTCGACTTCAACACCAGCTATCACGATTGGCTTGTGTGCTACCTTTTTTCTTTTAGTGGAGACTGACCAGGTAAGTGTCGGATTTGTAGACCACAGGAAATGTTGTTTATAATCAAATAGGGCTTTCAACACAACAGTCAGTATTAGTGTAAAAGTTTATCCCAGCAGGACTGCAAAGAAATCGGTAAGGCGAGTCATTTCGAACCATTTGGTTGGTATGATGAGATGGATACCATTACCAGTAAGTTCGTCAAACGGTAGATTCGTCACCGGTCCCCGGTAACTTCGCCACAGTAGTCCGAGCGCGGCTGTTATGTAATGGTAATACAACCTTGCACCTCCCCCCCCCTTTCTCTCTCCCTCTCCCCCCTCTCTCTTTCTCTCTCCCCCTCCCCCTCTCTCCCGCTCTCTCTCCCCCTCCCCCTCTCTCCCTCCTTTCACAGAGCATATGTGATGTTGTGCGTATTTATTTTGTATCTCTTTTTTCTTTGAGTAGGTGAAGTACACATTATAAAATGGCATTTTCATTCTCTCTCTCTCTCTCTCTCTCTTAAAAATGTGAATCTTGAATCTCTCCCACAAATCAAACATCTGAAAGCATAAGCTCTAAGCATAAACACCCGCCCACCCTGCCGGTAACTTCGTCACCCGTGACGAATCTACCGTGTGACGAACTTACTGGTAGCCGATGAGATCACTAAGTCTTGTTTTCAGCTACTAGAGGCAGTAGAACGAGGACGTCAGCCGGCTTTGCATATACATGTATGGTTTATCCCACACAAACTTAATACTGACTTTTCCCCTCCCCTCCAAAGTGCTGCTGATCGAACTTTGGACCATTGTAATGCTTAAAATTCGTGGAGAAACATCCAATCTGAAGTTAATTTTGGCTGACGTCTTTCCGATACGGCGATAGCTCAATCAGTGAATGTGTGTAGATCATGGATTGGAAAATCAAGGACTTGCCTTCTGAAATAATTATAAGACTCTGCATTTGCACTGTTACTCTTTTGATAATATATATAGATGCATTTTTGTTTAGCTACAATTCATACCACTGGAATAAACACAACAGTAAACTAAAAGTAAAAGTGTGCTTTGCTTGCAAGAGTGAGTAGAACAGAAAATACTAATTATCACACCCATTTTAAAAGCAAAAATTCTACTCGCACTAGTAAAGCTCATGAGAGCTGAATTTTATTTGTTCAATGGGCAGTCGATAGAGAATGAATCATGCTCTTCAAAGTCAAGTGAGCTTTTCTTGATGATAATAGGTTTGATACAGATACTGTAAATTGAGTAAGGATGAAGTATGAGAACTGTAAACTCTTCTGGTTCCGTCTAGGCTATGGAAGTTTCGCTTCCAGCAGAACATGCTGTCCTTACTAGTGCTAGAGGGCGGCAGGAGAGGAAGAGGTGCGGACAGAAAGTGATCTGCTGAGGAACCAATTTGAAGGTAAATCAGGATTAGTTTTAGTCCTTTTCCTAGTACTTTCCATGCACGGGTTCACACACACACACACGCATGTATACACAGAATCATGAATGACAATAGCACTTGCACAAATAGTTATATAAGAAATAATAGGGTGAACTTTGATGACAATAACAGAAGATATTATTTTCTTGGGTGAAGAGTATAATGGGGATTTCACAGTTATAATTATGGCAAGGATAGAAGTGTGCTGTGCATCTGTCTGTCAAAAGGGCCCACCAACATTTTGTTTCCTCTGAAGAGCAATATACCACAGTTGTGTGATATAATTTTACGTGCAAGAATGCCTTTTGTAAAAAAATTCCTGATAACATAGTGAGACACACAGAAATGCAATAGACAACACCCTTGTGACATCATTGTTTATTTTGCTGTCATTAAAATGATCCATTCATTGTTATTATACATTCATCAGAATACTTTCCTATAATTTACATGGAATGTATCCTGTGAGGAAATACACAAGTACAGGTTGTAACAAAACTCTCTCCTCTGAATTGTTTAAGGTTTCAAGGGAAAATGTGCTAGATGTAATATGAGAACATTAGATGAGGTAAAATTTACAAACAATAAAAAAAAAGCAAGTGTGAAAAATCACACGTTGTCAATATAAAACAAGAGGCGAAGGCATCAAGGCTCACGTAAGAAATCGACAAACAGTAACACAAACTCAATCACTCTGTCACACACACACACACTCACACACACAGAAAGAGCATAGGTGAAACTGTGCAAGAAAGCGAGACACTAGATCTAGATCTGTCTGTCTGCATGTAGCCTACTTACAGGGACACGACTGCCAACTAGTCTCGGCCCGCTCAAAATAATAATGACCAGACTTTCAGTACTTCCTTCGCGTGACGTCTAACCCTCTTACGTCATAATGTGACGTCAATGTAATGTGACGTCTTCAAATGTTAGAGTTTCTACCACAGACATACACACGCACGCACGCACATACGCACGCACGCACAGACAGACAAAGTTACGATCGCATAGGCTACACTTACGTGAGCCAAAAATGAATGTGCTTTACAAAACTGTACTTTCTTTTCTTTTGAAATAGTCACTTTAAAATTTAAAAAACACACCATTGTTCATAAGAAATACTTTGCAAGTTTTGCTCATCGTTCAGGTTAGTGGTGTGTTATGACTCGTTTATGCCTGGTTCAAGCAGGCATAGTTGTAAAAATGGGTATTGACTGATTTAAAAGTGAAATAACAATCTTTCCACTTCCAGAAACTTATCCAGGAACCAGGCCAGGAGAAACTCCAAGCCCTAGCCTCTAAATGGTGAAGCTGAATGCTGGCCTTATGACAGTAAGTACCTATTCCTTGTGTGAGATTTGCTCTAAATCCTCTGCAAGTGCAAGCAGACAGTTGCCACTATTAAAATATTTTTAAAAAAACTCTGAAATAATTCTGTCTGAGAATAGGGTTAAAATAACAGTTTATAAACATAAATCAGAGAAAGTAACCTTACAAATAAGGGGGCATAAAAAAGAGGGTTTCTGTACAGTACATGGGTACACTGGGCACGAGCTATGAAAAGGAAAGGTGTACCAGAATTCAAATGTCTTGGAGAAATGTGTACAAATGAGGCAAAACTCGCCTCTGACAAAATGGATATGATGCAAAACAACATGTTTAAATAATCAAGTATTAGAAGATTATTTCAAGGAGAGGGTGACATATAGTATATATGTGTCTCAAGAGACAATCATGTGCAATTCATTCCAAGAAGCTAAAGATATGTTACAGGTGCCTCTACACAAATATTCACAATGTCCCAGGACAGTCTTGTTTTACTAACCAGTGTCATCACTCATGTACATTTCTTCTTCTGTGTTCGATATAATCTATATTAAATTGCTTTCTGTTTTATATACCTGCCTCAACTCTGTTCTATCATACTGGAAAGCCTGTACCGTCACAGGTGTATATCCCCCCCCCTCTCCACACACACACACCAAGACATGCTCTATTACATAAATTACAATTTCTTCTTTCTCATTATTTTCTCCAATTTTCTTAAATTTGGTGCATATTTTTTTTAACAATTTTAATGTTTAAATCTGAATCAAGTTTTGTCACTGAAAGATGATTTTCTGTTTACACTCCAGGATTTTGATGCACTGGTGGTTGGTGCTGGATGAGAGTTTCCTTTCACTTGCTTGGGCCCAGAGAAGCGACGCCCTCGTCCTGGAAGAAGCAGAAGAGGGAGACATCAATAAAACACAACACTATGCTGCTTACAGACAATTTATTTTGTGCAAATATGGTTATTTGGGAGAACGAGTCCAAATAGCCAGATACAGTTAATGTGTGTAGGCCATAAGGAAAAAATGTACCGATCCAGCTGGCCAGTACACAGGCTATATATGCTGGTCGCCTGTGCTAAGTACAGAGTTGTGTCAAAAGTCATGCATGTTGAAAAGGTGAATTTAGAGCGTAGGTTTAGATCACCCCAAAGAAAAAATCACATAAACCAGTCTGGGTGGCCGGGTGGTAACGCACTTGCGCTCGGAAGCGAGAGGTTGCGAGTTCGACCCTGGGTCAGGGCGTTAGCAATTTTCTCCCCCCTTTCCTAACCTAGGCAGGGATGTCGTTAGGCGTCAGGCATAGACCGATTGAAAGGCTCAAATGTCCGATTCACATAGCAGCATGGCGGTCTGATGTCCTATCGTTTTGAACTGAGCACTGTCATTCTCCGATAAGAACACCATTCCTTCGGACAGCGTGATATTCGATATTTTCCATTCAAGATACACATTGTCCAAAATTGACCGAGCACTCTCGCCTACAGGTGCACTGAAGTCGTGTAGTGCTGATCTTGCGTTTTTGGGAATTCCAAACCGTTTGCGATATGAGCCGTTTGGGTACAACCGTCTGCAGCACTAAAGTTTAGGAGTACGGGAGACAACTCCAACTGACTATAAGTCTTGCGTCTGCTTTTGGTTTCAGTTTAAGAAATTTTGACGAAGCGCATTGAATTATGCCACCGAATTAAAACTAATAGGCCTGCCAAAGATCAACAAAAGCTGAAGACCTTTGGCTTTTCAATGGCATCCTGTGCTACGTTTCGGTCAAAAACAGGTGAAAACGCGACGAGCGTCACAAGAATGACAGTGCCAATGACAGTGTCGCATTGGAAACTGACACAGCCACGGAAAGAGACGTTTTGTATTTTGGGACTGCTGCCGGAAGGAGACCGTAATATATGGTTTCATCACTGTCAACTGGTTACAGAAAAAATCGTCTGCTCCAGTGAGCGGCGAAACCAAACGGTTGATTATCACGTGACACTTTTGTCATATTTAGAGTTGTTTGTACAGTAAATACAGCCGCGAAAAATAGCTCGCTTGAAACTGTCTTACATATCAATTCCTTTGTAATTTATAAATTACCAAAAAAAAACATGAAAAATCATTATCGACGATCTCGAATCTGCTTATTGTTCACAGAACCCACTGTATATTTACCACTGGGTTACATTTTCATTCCTATTTGCTGATGTGTAAAACTTTTTTTTGTACTGTGCACACTATTTACTCGAGTCAGTAGTTGCGGGTAAAATCTGATCCCTGTTTTGAATTTTGTGGAATCATTTTGCGAGGATATAGCTCAGTTGGTAGCGCGCTGGATTTGTATTCAGTTGGCCGCTGTCAGCGTGAGTTCGATCCCAGGTTCGGCGGAAATTTATTTCAGAGTCAACTTTGTGTGCAGACTCTCTTCGGTGTCCGAACCCTCCCTCCGTGTACACTACATTGGGTGTGCACGTTAAAGATCCCACGATTGACAAAAGGGTCTTTCCTGGCAAAATTGCTTTGGCACAGTTAATAATTGTCTACCTATACCCGTGTGACTTGGAATAATAGGCCGTGAAAGGTAAATATGCGCCGAAATGGCTGCAATCTACTGGCCGTATAAAATTTCATCTCACACGGCATCACTGCAGAGCGCCACGGAATATGCGCGATATAAGCCTCATTGATTGATTGATTGACATATCGATAAAGTCACGAGACAAAGAACATCAACAAAGACCATATGGGCAATCATGTACATTTTTGCGGGGTGTAACGGAGATCGACTTTGTCTTTATAAGAATAGGAATCACATCATCTTAAACTCTACACATGGTGACAACTGCAACGCGTGTGTCACACAGCATGACAAATAAAAAAGAGCCCCTGCAATGAATATTCCATGCTTAGTCCTATTTATCAGTTTTGGTGGCGCTGATTCGGCAAATGAAATGTTTTAATTATGTTGTGCTGGCTTGCAGCCCAAGATAGATATTAAACAAAAGCAAATTTATTTCTTCAGGCCTAACCATCATAATGCCATATATGTGTTCTGCGCGAACTTAGAATCCGGTTTCATTCTAGAATGGACCGGGTCCAGGTTGGAATTCTAACCCTGCGCAAGTACAGGGGTGCCATTCTAGAATGAAACCCTTGTTGCTGGTCCATTCTAGAATCGGCCGTGCGCAAGGTTGGAATTTGGGTCCAAGTTGGAATAGTCATTTCAGTTAGACTATCACACAACCAAAGCCACAAATGTGGATTTTCTGTTTGTTTTTGTTTTTTGTGTGTTTGGTTGGGTTTTTTTCTCGGGTTTTTTACACTTTACTCAAAGACATCGTGAATTGGGATTGTGATGTTCTGAAAGTGATTACGATTTTGCGAGACACTCAGCACTGATCGCTACGAACGGAAATTTCCGGACTGACAGTGTTTTGCCGATCTCGCTTGTAACTTTTAATCTTATTCATATACATGAAGTTGGTCTTCTGAATTGTGAAGATATAATGTCAACTTTTTTTTAAACCTGTGACAACAGCTCTATAACTCACTCTGTCCTTCTATTGGTCTGTCTGTCGGTTAGTCGGTCTGACCGTCTGTCTGTCTGTCTGTTAAAAAAAATTGTCAAAAAACCGGACATTTCCGAGAGGGAGACAGCGCTGACATTGCAAGCGGCCGCAACCGGCTCTCATCACAAAAACAACTGCCCTGCAAACATTACCGCCCTGGTAGTCCCCCTTGCTATGGTCTGCCTTTGTTTATTGCGTACTCAGGAGTGTCAACTTTCTTGACATGACATGACATCGCAAGATCGCCAAAGGATTTTTTTCAGGGGTAGACAAATCAGCCCCATTTTATCAAAGGGAAGGTGCAGGTGGAGATAATTCAAGGGAAGACAACTCTGTCTTACCTACAAACATTACGGCCCCCTTTATTCAAGGGTTTCATTCTAGAATGGCACCCCTGTACTTGCGCAGGGTTAGAATTCCAACCTGGACCCGGTCCATTCTAGAATGAAACCGGATTCTAAGTTCGCGCAGAACATATGCATGGTGATCTGTAAACTTTTGTTCTCTGTGCACAATGCATGTGTAAACATTTTGTTGTTCGCAGAACGCAGAACCAATTTCACATTTTAACCCTTAGGCTGGTTGTCGCGACATATGTCGCGCTACTTTAGGTATACTGTCACCTGGTTGTCACGACACATGTCGCGCTACTGGCTGAGTCTGTTTGGTCGGTTCCGATTACCTCCCATGTATGCGAAAACCTATAATATTATGACCGTTTTTTGTTATTTTTCTCTCTGTTAATTCACCAGTGGCTATGTAACATGTGTTACAGAATTGCACCAGTGTAAGAGTTAACATTTTATTTTTCACTCACATGTTTGCTGAAGTGTGCAAATTTTGTTCCATTTAGTGCTGTTTTTTCCTGTCTCAAGACATATATGGTGATGTGTTCAACTATTGTTCTCTGGGCACATTTATGTCCCTCACTTATGTCAATGTAGCCGCTAATTTGTTTAAGTCCAGTCAATCATACAAACGTTTCATTGTGGGTGACTCGAGCTGTCGGGGTACTGCGACGAGATATCTTTCCCAATTATATGATTGGTGTTATATATATTCTTTTACACATTTTAAGGGCAGACCGGGTAGGCAAAATGAGTTATTTTTGGTCTCATACACCTTTTTGGGGTTGTTGCATTTTTCACACCTTTGAACATCCTGGAATGCATTCAATAATCTGCTTTTGTCATTTTAGACATGTATTCATGTAAATAAAACCATTTTCAAACCGATGTTTTGTTGTTTTTGTCTGTGTTTTATCAAAAAAATCGAAAAAATGGTCAACTTTGGATACTCCGTGCTGGTAAATGTGCGCACATGACAGTCATGACCCTTCGCTGTTCAAACTGTGTGGAAATTTCCGTTCTTCAAGATGACGTCATCACCGTTGGGGAATTTCCGTTGACATAGGCACAAAGAGAGAGAATCCGTTCCAACCGAAACCCCGGAATTAATATATGCAAATATATGTAGGTCAAAGGCATTTGGCGCAAGCGCAGTAGACAACTTATCAGTCCCCCGGTGTCAACAAATCCATGACGTTTTCACCGATTCAGCAGCATTTTTCAAAGTTTTGAGCTGCGGAGAACAACCCTAACATTGGAAATGTTCGGCATAGTGGCAAGAAATATCAGAGAAAGATGAACCAGCAGCAGCGAACAGTAGAAGGAAGTAACAACACTCCGAAATGAACCAACATTATCGTATTGAAGCAGACGACATTATGATTCTAAGATTCTTGACTCGCCGAGGTGGGTTTTGCTTCTTTCTCTTTTCGATCTTGTTTGTTTGACAACGTGATTTATTGCCAATTGTCATGTTGTTGTTGTTGTAAGAATGTGTTAGGGTTTGCAGGTAAATGATAAACAGTTTGTGTCTGAAGTATTTTGCGTGTTTCTTGATGCCGCCGCCGCACCCCCACCCCACCCCCTCCCTCCCTCCCTCGATCATCTCTGTGATATCGTCTTCACAACCCCTATTTTATTGTTCTTCGCTGGCCAGTCCTTGAGAGCTTACTATGGTGTAACATGTCATCATTATTCTTTGTCTGGGGTCAAACTGAGAAGCAGCATCTGAGCGATGTACGACTGACACAGTTTCTGTTTCTGGTCATTGACCGTAGGAAAATAAGTACCCTACTAGAGAGCGTTCTCTAATTCTAAAGGATTGGTTTACACCAGCATGGCTGACCAACCTATCATTGACAGCAATATTGTTGTTAAATCTTTTCCATTAACTAAGGAATAAAAAAAATAGATCCAATTTACTTCACCAAAGAAAAAAAAAGAGAACTACACTAAAGGACTGGGGATGCAACTCATGAATCAAAAGCATAAAGATCACCTGCAAACAGTGCTAGGTTTAGGAAATCTGAAAATGTATACACACACACAGAACACACACACACACACACACAAAACAGACAACAGACAAGAAACAAGCAAATACATAGCAAGTGTGATGAAATAAATTAATTTTAAAAGAAAAATATGAAAAGAAAGAAAGAAAGAAAGAAAATAATTCAGCTAGTTTCAGTATTAGTTCCTGTGTGTATGTGATTGTGTGGTTACTCAAATCCCATAGTAAACTTGACATGTAAATTTTGTGATAGGGGCCAATTAATGAATGTCTTTTGTGTGTGTGTGTGTGTGTGTGTGTGTTCGTCAACCGACATATGTGGGTACGAGCCGCTGAGGTGGTTGTAAGAAAACCCGCCTGGTTCAGTGGTTGGGGGCTGATTGGGATTTCTGATTTACCAGCCTAGCCAAAAAGTTGAGGTACACCCCATGTAACATGGTCATTTGCAAAATAAAGTACAAGCACTTGTTGACGTTTATATTGAGTCTTAAAATTTGCAGCTTATTACAAACAAAAACCATGGACAGTTGTATCAAATATTAAATCAGTGTTTGTGTATTTATTAGGTTGGAGCAAGGGGAGAGCCAGTCCTCCTGTGGTGGCAGCGAGGAGAAAGATTGACCTGATGGAAAAGTTTGCTAAACCGGAACTACCCTCTTCCACAGCAGAAACATCAGCTTTGCCATCTTCTGACCAACCATAAGAAGATACAGATACTTTGCCATCTTCTGACCCATCACAAGCAGATATGGATACTGGTACTGTGCAACGTCACTCCGCTGACATGTGTTGGGCTTTTGTCAACATTGATCAGCTCAATCTATTGCTGAAAGGTTTATATCCTGTACTGAATGCTTGTCTGATAGCAGTCTGATTATGAAAGAAGGTGATGCATCAGCCCAAGGATTTGCACAGGCCCTGCATCTGGAGTGCATATGAGTGTCCATTCAAGTCTGCAGTTGTTTACTCTTCTCCCGGTGTTTGCAAGGCTTCGGGTGGTAAAGTTGCATTTTAAATAATCCGCGTATGACCATGTTGGTACATGGAAAGGGACATTCAGCTTTACAGAAATTTGCTGCAGTGTTAGGATTGAGCACAGAAATACTGTAATTAAAATGTTGCAACTTTTGAATGGCTTGATAGCTTTGTTCCATTTACAGACCTGCCTACTCTCCCGAAAAATTCGGGAGACTCCCGATTTATGTCTGTTACTTCCGACCTCCCGATTAGACTTTGAATTCTCCCGATTTCATCAATGAATCCTGTAAAAAAAACAAAAAAAACGAAATTTGTTCCGTGTTGTACATGGTTTGGGCTTTTAGACGCCTGGGCTGAGTACAGCTTCCGGTGCCGCCAAGCGTTTTTGCTTCGGCTGTTATGATTGGTTTACTCCGATACAACGACCAATCGCTAAGCTTGACTTGCGAAGCTCTGTTGACGCGGATTGTCGCGATGGCGGGTAAAGAAGCTGAGAAACGTCTGCATGAGACAGACGACGAATCGACAGCACCATTTGAGCATCAGCAGAAAGTGAAATCGAAGAAATACATGCAGAAGTGGAAAGACGAGTACTATAAGTTGGAAAACATGGAGAAGTCTACGAAAGGCCCCCATTTTGCTCATTGCGGCATCTGCTACCCGGTATTGTTCATATTCTTCTCTGTGAAATATGGCCCTGTTGAGAGTAAATGTATTCATTTTGAATCCAAGAGCTGGCAAAATAAATCTAGTCATATATTTCTTGAATGACCTTGTTTTCATCTGTATGAATTGGGTTTTCCTGGAGTGAAAAGTCACTAAAATATGTTCACATATTTTATCTGCCTGTCCCATGCTGTCTTAATTTTTCAAGCCATTGCTTAATACATACGCTTGATGTAGATGTGATTACAACTGCCAGGCCAGTCATATGAGCTGTCTTCTCAAAGAAAACCAAGCTCTGTTATAGTTTTATTGTACTTTTCATAGCTTTTCAAAAAGGCATATCCCATTTATTTGGTGTTAGGAAAGGCCTCAAAATACACTTTATAAATCCTTAAAACCATTTTCGGTCGGGGGGCTTTGCCCCCCTGAACCCCCCACCAGGGCGTTGCCCCTGGACCCCACCGGGGCCTAGGCGGCCCCTGGACCCCGGCCAGCTTTGGAGAATCTCCCTAATTTACCTTTGGGGGGGTAGGCAGGTCTGTGTATATATAATTATGTAATGTTGTTGATGATTTGTGAAGCATCATTTCTATGCAATGGAATAAGAAATCAGTGCATCCGTTGGGTTTTTATGAGTCTGACAGTTTGGTTCTGATCAATATTTTCATATCAGCACAAACACAGATAATTGACTTTTTTAATGTTTTCATATGAATCTGATAATTTGATTATCAAATCATTTTCCCTTCATAGTTAGTGTTATTCTGGTTTAAAAAAAACCACCCCATTAATTCAAGCTCTACTGTGGTACTAGTTTACCGGGGTACTAGTGAAACTCTTTTACATGCTGTTTTTTCTACATGTAATTTGAGACAAAATGTGGTAATTAAAATGTTGTAACTTTTGAATGGCAAGATGGATTTGTTCCAATTTTGTATATGTTGTTTATGATTTGTGAAGCACCATTTCTGTGCATGGAATAAGAATACAGTGGATTCCTTGTGTTTTTATGAGTCCGACAGTTTCGTTTTGATTCATATCTGCACTAACATAGATGAGTTTTCAAATGATTTTTAAAAAAAAGTCTGGATAATTTGATCGTCAAATCATTTCCCCATCATAGTAAAGTGGTTATTCTTATAAAAACATATCAATTCAGGCTGCACTGTGCTACTAGTTTGAGGTACTGGTTGGAATCTTTCAAATGCTGTTTTCTCTGAATGTAATTTTCAGACAAACATCTGTAATTAAAATGTTGCAACTTTTGAATGGCTTGATGGATTTGTTTCATTTTTGTTTATGTTGTTTATGATTTGTAAAGCGTCAGTTTTGTGTATGGAATAAGAGTTAAGTGCATTGGTTGGGTTTTTATGAGTCTGACAGTTTGGTTCTGATTCATGTTTTCATATCGGTACAAACAAAGATGGCTGTTTTCATATGATGTATATAAAAAAAATCCTGATAATTTGATTGTCAAATCCTTTTCCCTACATAGTAAAGTGGTCATTCTGATAAAAACATATGAATTCAGGGTGCACTGTGCTACTGGTTTTTTTATGTACTGGTTCAAATCTTTAAAATGCTGTTTTCTCTGAATGTAATTTTCAGACAAAACGCTACAATTAAAATGTTGCAACTTTTGAAAGGCTTGATGGATTTATTCAGTTTTTGTATATGTTGTTTATGAGTTGTACAGCATCAGTTCTGTGTATGGAATAAGAGTTCAGTGCATTGGTTGGGTTTTTATGAGTCTGACAGTTAGGATTTCATGTATTTTTCTTATCAGAACTGAACCGGTAACTGAAAATGCTAAATTAAAATAATATATTGCTTAGAAATGCTTTTCGATACACAGAATTATTAAACACACACATATTGCTGCAAAGAAGAAAAATTGGATCAAAACATGCACTGGTTCACAAACTGCAACATTTTAAAAAAAGCACATTTTATAACGTTTTTCTCACATTTTGGTGAATAAAACCCCCAAAAATTGCTTTTCACTCAAAATTTAAAATGGTTTCCCTTAATTAGGTTATTCTGCTTGCAAAAATCAAACAAGCAGCAAGCTGTTTCCAAAATAAAAAAAAAAAGTGCTTGCCTACCCTGTCCCCCCTTAACTAGCATTCATCATCTTGGTTGAACTTGAAGCGTTACAAAATGATTTTGTCACATTGATTGAATTTTCAGACTGTCCACATTGACTGAAATCTAAGAAAAGGGCACAATTTAACGCTGTTTTATTCTTTCCCAATTATATTATTTGTTATTGTTCACAGAACCCACTGTATATTTACCACTGGGTTACTTTTTCATTCCTATTTGCTAATGTGTCAAACTTTTTTTTGTACTGTGCACACTATTTGCTCATTTAATGCTGTGTTTATGTGTTTGTTTCACTCCCATGTGTCATATTTTCTGAGATTTCGGTCAATGTAGCCACTTTTTTTGTTTGGCCGCATTTAGCCTTTCCTTCGTAACTGTCTGTCTTCACCAAGCTTTAGATTCTTGCATTACTAATGGCGAGCCGCTATGCAAGAAAACAAAGAAAGTGTATTCAAGCGCCGAGCCGGGTAAAAAGAAAATATCACTACATTGACCGAAATTTCAGAAAGCGTCACATGTTTGCTGCTGTGTAAATGGTTTGCAGTTCATTGCACATTGAACGCTCCTTTTCTTAGGTTTGATGTTTTATCACATTTTGTTGTTCTGTGTGTGCTAGCGCTTTTTTGGGGTAACTTTGTCGCAATTACTTCTAAATTTAATATGTTACTGTTGTCACTGCACAAGTCATGGCCAATCCACCACTGTGCCCTTCTTGTTTTTATCTCTCCCAATAAATGTATGGCATTTTGTTCTGTAGGCGCTTGCCATTGCACATTGAACACGTTTTTGTTGTTGCTTATTCATAATTAACTCTGTAATTATTGAAGAAGAAAAAATCACGTGCAGAGCACGGGTATTACTAGTAAATTATAATACATTACATAAAGCTCTAAATATGTAAAAATATCGGTTTCCTTGCCAGACAAGGAAACTCAAGGCATCCTGTCAGGGAGAGAATGAGCTGAACTCATTTTGACCTGAGTTCAGGATGATGGTAGAGAGCATATAGCAAATTTGAACAAACAGTCCCTGCTTTTGAATTTTTGAAGAAGCACAGGAAAAATGTTTTTTCTTTGTATTTATCGACTTTCTACATTTAGAGTTTTTATTCAATCTATCCCGCAACTCAC
>NW_027127146.1:0-2500 GCF_037325665.1 Littorina saxatilis
ACAGTAAGAGTTGCTTGCTGGGGTGGTTGTTCATAAGTTAACAGTTCACAAGAGGGCACAAACAAGAGCAAAAACACAGGTGCCTGATTCAAACTCATTCAAATGCAGAACCTTATTTTTGCATGAACAGAGTAAGACATGATTCTTACATAGCTGACCCTACCCCTGGCAGAAAAGTGCTTGAAATTGTCCATGTGGTCTCTATCAGTACATTTGATGCGTATTTGTGATACATATATACTGATATAGAGACAAGTAACAAGTGGACATTTCCTCTGACACCTCTACCATTTGTACACCTGCACAAATCTCCTGCCATAGACTACAAAAGGAAAACATACAAATCAAAACAAACACAAATTTAACCTAATGTTTACCTTTCAGCAGCAGAAAAGGCTGTGTTTTCTGTGGTGTCTCAGAGTAAGCCACGGTGTTGGAGATCTATGCAAAACTAGGCTGTAGGCAAGGTCCAACATCTTTAGCTGCACACACAAAAAGAAGAAGCAAGAAATCACATGACATAGATGACATTCCCCACTAGTACAAAACCACAACTACACTAGTCAACTACCAATGTAAGAATCATAGTCCTGCAAGATTACCCTCTTAAAAAGTAAGATTGCTTTCATTCAAACACTACCGTGGGACCAAACTCCCCCCCCCCCCCCCCCCCTCCTTTTTTTGAGTTTTTCCTACATGTGTGTTGATGTTTCCATTAATTCCAAGCCCTGAAACTGTGAACTTGAGATCTTTATGTATGCACACAGTCACAGGCTTAATAAGCTATTCAGAAACCAAGCAGAGTCTGCACAACGTCAATTCTGAGAAATAAATCCCCACAACCGGTTTCAAGGCCACTATACCGACTGAGCTATTGCTTGCCATGCCAACCTCCACCCCCATTTGGAACATGCACAACTAGTATACCCATACACATGTAATAATACTGCTTGCCTTCCTCCCCCACCCTCCAAATCAATAAACACTAAATGTATGCAATCAGTAATCTTTTAGTTAGTAGTTGACTACCATCACTACTCTCTCCACACCCACCCACCCTCTTGCACACCAGCGACACACCCCCATCGCCCAATCATTTCCATGATTCTCTCTGCCATATAGTTATCCTAAACACTAAGATTATGACACATTTGTTTTCCAATTAGGAACATAAAAAATTACTGTAAAAAAAATGTACAATCATGCACTCTCTGAGTCTGACAAGAGAGTGTGAGAAAAGTCAAGAAAGCAAGACATGTGTGACATAACTAAATCTTCTAATCTATTCCTGAGATTTACTCTTGACAGCTTAAAATGGAACCTCATGCACTTACTGTTCTGAATTGTAGAAATTTCTTGTAGTTATAGCAGCAAAGGCAGTTTTATTGGGTACCACCAGGTGTCACTCTGTCATCATCTGATCAAGCATTCAAGCAAATGGTTCAGCACTGAAACAGTAAATAGCAAGAGTGTACAGAAAAATACACAAACTTTCTCATTAATTTGTATCTTCAACTTCACATTATTCATAAATAATGATACCTTACTTTGACTAAGTTTGAGTAGGATTAACACCATGCAGAGCCAGAAGTTAACTTGAAATAAAATAACTATACGTTACTCAATACTGCACTCAATGAGTCAATTGTCAGCAAAGGTGATAATCAATGCAAGGTAAAACCAAAGGATGCAACTCAGTCAGCAATTGCAAAAACTACATAATTCTAATCAAGCTGTCAGTTTCATTAGCTATCAGAATTCAAAACATGTTCTTGTTTTTGTTGTTGCTCATGACTACATTAATGTATCTCAGCATTTCTAGTTTCTACACTATAGCCATTAAAAAAACCAAAAGAAGTGTCCCAATGTTTAATGAAGCGCTCTTGCAATTAAGTCACAATTGTTTGCAGTTGCTGAGAAAAGCTAATAGTAATAGTCCTTACAGTAAGTTGAGTAACAAATTATAAACAATTGCTGTTAACACTCATAGTACAAGAGAGCAAACCACTGCAAAACTATAGTCATTTATCAATGTTATGCTTGCCATCCACCCCCGACCCCAAACCTCTCCCATATTTTATGTACATCAGACTAGTATTCTTGTTAGTTCATTTCAGCTGTAACAGTGACAACACGTTTGCACACTACAGACCTGGAAGTGGAAATGTTAACACATGGAGTGCTAAATTTCAGGATACAATCTGTTTGTTTGTTTGCTTAACGCCCAGTCGACCACGAAGGGCCAATCAGGGCGGTGCTGCTTTGACATTTAACGTGCGCCACACACAAGACAGAAGTCGCAGCACAGGCTTCGTGTCTCACCCAGTCACATTATTCTGACACCGGACCAACCAGTCCTAGCACTAACCCCATAATGCCAGACGCCAGGCGGAGCAGCCACTAGATTGCCAATTTTAAAGTCTTAGGTATGACCCGGCCGGGGTTCGAACCCACGACCTCCCGATCACGGGGCGGGTGCCTTACCACAAGGCCAACCGTG
>NW_027127146.1:7500-28213 GCF_037325665.1 Littorina saxatilis
GTCGGAAGCTACACGGTGAAAATAGAGAAAGAAAAACACGATTCTTGACTTTGATAGGCTTTTTCTGCTCGTAAACCCACATTCTTCTACTCGTCACAGCATGCCCCATTATTGCGTGTAAAACACCAATTACATTTGTTTTGAATAAAACTCACAAGTTTACAATAAGAACTTAGAGACCTGTATCAATAAGGCATATCATACTTAGTTTGACTTTTGCAAAACTAAGGAATTACACATTTAACTGAATCAGTCAGACAGACGGAGACATAGAGAGACAGACAGAGGGCAAAACAAAATCTGAGAAAGAAACCCCTTTACATTTTTGTTGTTGAAATAATTGATTACTGACACCTATGTCAAACTATGCCCCAGACCCCCACCAGAGACTTTGCTTTTGCAATTCAACAATACATATATATGTGAGGTATTGTCCGGATCCAGCTTTAAAATCACCAGAAATCTCCGTGTAGAGTGGGTTCCTCAAAAGCGTCCAGTGTTTGCTCAACAGGTCTCTACTAGATTTTAATCGAAGCTCTCATTTGCATATGAATCTTTGGAAGACGGCATTGCAAAGTGCGATATGTTTAAACAAGAACCAGCCGTCGGTTCTCATAAAAAAAAAGTAGTTCGTGTTTGTTCAATGTGTCTGAACTAGTTTATATATCCTTACAGCAACCGGCACGGTTGGCCTAGTGGTAAGGCGTCCGCCCCGTGATCGGGAGGTCGTGGGTTCGAACCCCGGCCGGGTCATACCTAAGACTTTAAAATTGGCCATCTAGTGGCTGCTCCGCCTGGCGTCTGGCATTATGGGGTTAGTGCTAGGACTGGTTGGTCCGGTGTCAGAATAATGTGACTGGGTGAGACATGAAGCCTGTGCTGCGACTTCTGTCTTGTGTGTGGCGCACGTTATATGTCAAAGCAGCACCGCCCTGATATGGCCCTTCGTGGTCGGCTGGGCGTTAAACAAACAAACAAACAAACAAAATCCTTACAGCACAATCAAACAAAAACGAAAAATAAAAACTTGCAAACAGGAATGGTTGATTTCCCCACCAGAATGTACCTGTGATAGGGTTTTTTTCAGCGCACCGTGAATAAACAATAATTTCGTTGCGAAATCTATCGCCGTTATTATTTTCAGTTCTTTTCGAAATTTTTATTTTACCACACAAACGCAAGACCTCCGGTTAAGAGTTAGCAGAAATTGCAGCCAGCCCTTCATATGATAACGATCTGTTATTTGGCGTATAACTGGAGACTGCCTACGTGTGTGCAGTAACTTTACGCAATTCAACGCGAAAAACGTGCTGACCTAAATCACAGAAGCAGGCAGAGGATATCACAGTTGCTGGGCCTTTCTCCTTTCAATAGTTGTACTGCTCTTGTTCAGCCAGTCCTCCGTTTCTTAGACGCTAGATTTGGCGAGTGTGGCGATTGTCCTCGCGAGGAAATCTAATTTAGCGAGCTGAACTGAACTGCACTGAACTTTATTTTACAAGGACGCATAAACACACACACACACACACACACACACACACACACACACACACACATACACACACACACACGTACACACACACATACACACACACACACCCACACATGTATACACACACACGCACGTATGCACGCACGCACATACACATACACACACACATACACATACACACATACACACATACACACACATACATACACACACACATACACACACACACATACAAACACACATACACACACACACATACACACACACACACACACACACACACACACACACACACACACACAAAATAAAATAGGAGAAAAGATCGAGCGCTGTAGATAAACAAGGTGTATTCTTCCATGCAGATTGCGGACACTTCGCTTGAAATTTTGTTGTTGTTGTTACTTTCATTATTATTTCTTCTAAAATGTGCCGGTCAAGATACCCCGCGTGCAATGTTTCAACACTCATGGCTGGCCCAAATGGTAGTCGCCTTTCTACACAGTCACCACTGTATATGTGTGAGTTTAGATAGAGCGGACAGCGTCAGATAAACTCTATTTAAACGAGACAGATTAGCCGCGGGTGGAGGAGGAGGATGTTAGATACTTGAGGTAGGCCTAAAGGGATCAGTGTTGGCAGGTAGGGAAGAGAGGGTAGAAAAGCAGGATATCAACACTTAGGCCCGTAATTAGAAAGAGAGGGGAGAGGAGGACTTGTGAAAGTCAAGGAGAATAGCCCAGCCGCAATGTCCATGTTGCCGGGGGGCTTGCACGTGTGATGCATCAGCGGGGGTCTATAAGAACGGGAGAGCAACACATTGTGGTCAGTCCTTACCAGCGCGGCGCAGCGGGCATATGCCAACTATTTCTTACTACAAAATGGACTTCGAATTTGGAGCGTGGGCAACAGATCTGCCTTTAACGGTGGTTAAAGTTCTCCAGGATGAGGAGTTGAACACCCTCAATGTGCTGAGAAATGCGACTGCCCAGGATTTGGAGGGCCTGGGTCTCAAGCGTGGCCACTACGTAGCGCTGAGAGTAGCAGTGGCGGCCCTGCAAAAGCGAAGCGGGGGAGGGCCACTATCCCAGCGGGTGACTGAGGAAAAAAGCGTGGAACCACTCCAGGGACTGTTAGGCGGCTTGTCACTGCAGCCAACAGGTGAGACCTCCTATCTCTCCATTCTGGATTTTGTGCCGGGGTCGATGGCGGCCGAGGAAGAGGTGACACTCGGGGGAGGTGTCATCCTAAAACTCAACCAGAGACCAAAACTTGACAAAGTCTCCCCCTGCCACTGGATTGTGGCAAACGCACGCATCATGGCGAAGTTGAGTGCTGAGAAGCCCGGGTTTGACTCGACCGCCTACCTCCGGTACACAGAGATGATAGGCGAGCTGGGGGCCAGATACTTGTGGCAGTCGGTGCTTCTGTACGACGACGAGTACAGAAGGCGCCAGTCGTCCAGCGGATTCAAGTGGGGAACCCCCAACCCCCACCTGTCCACGGTGATCCTGCGGGACCGGCTCCAGCATGGCGTCCAAGACAACAAGGGCGGCAAGGCTACGACGGCCAGCGGCGGTTCCCGGCGACCAGCGGGACCCAACGGGAAGGAAGTGTGCTTATTGTATACCAACAAAGGCGACTGTCCCTATGGGTCCCGCTGCAGATTCCTCCACGTCTGCGACACCTGCGGCATGGGCCACCCCGGCAAGGACCACAAAGTGACAGCTACCACCTCCCCAGCCTAGGACACAGCGCAACGAATTGCCGACAAAACGGTAGGCCCCACCTTCAACAGCCCGTTCCCTCAGCTAGATTCCAATAAGTGCGAATTTCTCGGAAATAGTGATTCCATTAATGCTAAATTTTAAATGTGGCACAAGGTGCTAGAAGGCGATCACGACAAAACCTTTTTATTAGATGGCATAAGAAACGGTTTCCGTGTAACAGAAGAGAGTAGGGCAGGCGTACTAGACGTAGAGCAAACAAACCATAGGTCATCGAACGAACACCATAAAGCTGTGGAAAAAGAGCTATTAGATCAGATAGAAAAAGGTTATTACATTGTAGCTAGTAGAAAACCAACTGTGGTAAGCGCTATCGCTGCGATTCCCAAGGATGATGGCAGCATCAGGTTGATCCATGACGCTAGCAAACCCACAGGTAGGGCAATGAACGACTATTCTATACCTGAGTCAGCTAAATTTCAAACCGTATCTGACGCGTGCGCCCTAGCGAAGACAGGGTATTGGTGTGCAAAAGTAGACTTGCAGTCCGCCTATCGGTCAGTATGCATCAGTCCGGACGATTATTGTATGACTGGGCTGAAATGGCATTTCACAGGTGAAAAGAAACCTACTTATCTCTTTGACAGTCGGCTGCCTTTTGGCAGCAACGTAGGGCCATCACACTTCCATCGCCTGTCGCAAGCTATTCGCAGATGCATGGCACGGAAAGGCATGCCAGGTGTGTTAGCGTATATTGATGATTTTCTTCTGGTAGCAGCTACCAGACAAGAGTGCAATGACATGTTACTGTCTTTAATTAGATTATTGAGGGAACTGGGTTTCAACATTAGCTGGAAGAAGGTGGTGGGGCCTACTCAACGTATCACGTTTCTCGGTGTCGACATCGACACGCGAAACAACACCCTGTCACTTGGAAGTGACAAGTTGCAGCAACTGCGGCAGCGACTCCTCCAGATCCGAGGAAAGAAGCGCGCGACAAAAACTCAGCTACAAAGCATAGCGGGGTCCCTTAATTGGGCCTGTCAGGCTGTCAGAGGAGGAAAATTCTTTCTGCGGCGGATACTGGACACGATTAAACCCCTTCAGCAGCAGCGACACAAAGCGAAACTATCTGGCGAATTTCATAAGGATGTACAATGGTGGCTTTCTTTTATGCATGTATTTAACGGCACAGTATATTATTTTCACAATGCAAAACAGCATGTTCATGTAGATGCATGTAATATTGCAGCGGGTGCCTTTTGGCAAGGTGACTGGCAGTACACCATCTTTGAAAAAGACATGCAGGCAGCAAAGGAGCTACATATTAACTATAAAGAAGTGTGCGCTGTGGTGCAAGCAGTGACACGATGGGCTCCGATGTGGTGCGGACAAGAAGTGATTATTCATACCGATAGTACTGTCGCAAAAGCTATCATTAATAAGGGCAGATCGACTAATAAGTATGTGAACAGTCTGCTCCGTAAAATGGCGTGGGAATGTGCAAAAGTGAACTGCAAAATCGCGGCGATACATGTGGCTGGTAGTGTAAACATCATGGCTGACACAATTTCCCGCCTCCATGAGCCCAGACGGCGCGAAGACTTAGTGCGTCTGTTGACATTCTGGCACCGGGGGAGACCCCCCGACATCAACCTGTGTGACCATATGTCTGACCAAGCCCTGTTGTTCCTTGTTTTTCAGACCAGCAGCCCCCATTAGGGGCGCAACTGACGGCAAAGTGTTGGATTACAGAGCAAGTGCCTTTTCTGATAACACTAGGAAGACTTACCGCATCCACCTTACCTCGTATTTACGTTTCTGTGCGGAGATGGACATAATGCCAGTGCCTGTGAACGAGCAGACTGTTGCGCAATACGCAGCGTACCTAGCCCGAGGTTTGAAACCGTCCTCCATCAAGCAATACATCAACATTATTCGCATTCTTCATCTTGAAAGCGGCGTGCCGCACCCATTCAGGGACTCGTGGTACGTCCAGACAACACTTAAGGGCATCGAAAAATGCAAGGGGTGTGCCACTGATAAGAAAACCCCAATCACCCCTGAATTACTACACATAATAAAAAGCCAGCTGGACCTTGAGTGTAGGCAAGATATTGTGTTCTGGGCTGCGTGTTTGGTGCTTTTTTTCGGAGTTCTCCGGAGATCGAACTTGTTTCAGGACAACGGGAACTTCGATCCTTGTAAGCAGCTCACAAGAGACCAGGTGGTTATTCTGGGTACGGGCATGTCAATAACGCTCCAATGGAGCAAAACGATTCAGCGTAAAGAGCGCTCTGTTGAAATTAAGCTCCCGGCAATGTCACTCCATCCCTTGTGTCCAGTGTCTGCCGTGACCGCTGTGTTACCTTTGTTGGGGCCGATGGACCCCAAGGCGCAGGTCTTCCCGATGAAAGGATCAGACTTTAATAAGAAACTGCGCTTGACTACCGCTGTTGCTGGGGGAAACTTCTCCAGCCACAGCTTTCGGCGGGGTGGTGCCGCGTGGGCGTTGAGTTGTGGTGTGCCGGGGGAAATTGTCAAGGTGATGGGGGATTGGAAAAGCAACGCGTACTTAGGCTACTTAGACCAGCTGCCACAAAAAGATCATCTTATAGATCACATGTAGCCCAGGCAACTCCTTCATGTATAACATCACAACAATCCTAAACCTCCCACCTCTAACCTAGTATACTGTCTTTAGTTGGGCTGAATAACGAGTAGTACCTCTAATTTGGGACTTATCACTGCACAATGATATCTCTCATTGTCAGATGGTATTCTCTTGAATAAACTGCCCTCGTTATTTGCCCAAATCAATACATGACTTCGCTATGTGTGATGTATGTGCGCACGAGAGTGATTGCGTGTGTGTCAGGTGTATGTGAGTGTGTGCGCGCGCAGGTGTGCGAGTATAACTGTAAGTAATAAGAGGGAGAGAAAGAGGAGTGTCATTTCTTTGGGATTATCGTGTGCTCTTGATTTGCGCCGGGGGGGGGGGGCGATAAGTGAGTAGTTTAAGTGTGAGTTTAGATAGAGCGGACAGCGTCAGATAAACTCTATTTAAACGAGACAGATTAGCCGCGGGTGGAGGAGGAGGATGTTAGATACTTGAGGTAGGCCTAAAGGGATCAGTGTTGGCAGGTAGGGAAGAGAGGGTAGAAAAGCAGGATATCAACACTTAGGCCCGTAATTAGAAAGAGAGGGGAGAGGAGGACTTGTGAAAGTCAAGGAGAATAGCCCAGCCGCAATGTCCATGTTGCCGGGGGGCTTGCACGTGTGATGCATCAGCGGGGGTCTATAAGAACGGGAGAGCAACACATTGTGGTCAGTCCTTACCAGCGCGGCGCAGCGGGCATATGCCAACTATTTCTTACCCCCCATCCACCCCCGGCATCCACCGTTGTATTTTGTTAGCAATCCGTTGCATGATGTTTTTAATTTTGAGGCAAATGCATGCCTGTTTGTGCCTTCACTTGAAGTGAGGTTGTGCATGAAGCGACTCGAACCTTGTTAATGTTATGTAATCATTATTCACGGTGTTTAAATCTTTGAGTGAGGGCTCCTTGTGTTTGTTGTTAGTGTAACCAAATGTTTGTTGTTTTTTGTTGTGGACTTATGGGACTTATCACTGCACAATGATATCTCTCATTGTCAGATGGTATTCTCTTGAATAAACTGCCCTCGTTATTTGCCCAAATCAATACATGACTTCGCTATGTGTGATGTATGTGCGCACGAGAGTGATTGCGTGTGTGTCAGGTGTATGTGAGTGTGTGCGCGCGCAGGTGTGCGAGTATAACTGTAAGTAATAAGAGGGAGAGAAAGAGGAGTGTCATTTCTTTGGGATTATCGTGTGCTCTTGATTTGCGCCGGGGGGGGGGGGGGGGGGCGATAAGTGAGTAGTTTAAACAGTAATACCGCTGTTTCAAATACTTTGCAACACATGTAGCCCAAACAAAACATGTGTCCGTGTTCGTTCAAAGCAAACAACTGACTCGTTGTACGTCATTCAAAGAGAACGTTTGCACTATTAAAATGAACCACAGCTTCGGCCCTTATTCATTTAATCAACCAATTTTCTTGTGCAACAATTTATACCGGCTTCGCGTTCGTTTAATTCATTGGCAAAGTTAATACACTTACAAGCCGTACATGTTCATATGTTTAACTGTTGAGTTTAAGGTACATTATTAAACACAATGTCAAAGAGGCTTTATTAGAGACATTTTGAAAAATTGTGTCTGTGCATAGTTTTGGTTTCGTAAACTCCGGGTTCTGCCCACAGCCCTCTTTTGATTGGATTATTCTAAGCCCCCTAGCTTTTAATGTTTTCAGTTATAAAACATACCTTGGCCTTATGTTAACTCTTTTTGCATTTTGATAACATCTGATAAAATATATCCATCTAGATCAGGCTTAGACTCAGAAAGACTTGTATTTCGGCAACAGCACGATGACTGATGAGCGACTCAAGTCACGTAGCGAGCTATGCGGTTCGTAGGTGTCACGAGCTTTTGTCGAAGTAATTCGATGCTAACCCTGCAGACTTATGTTTTGCCACATTTAAAACACATTAATTTTTGTTGTTAACTGTGTGTTTCCATGTTGATGTGTTATGTACAATTAACACCCCCCTTTTAAGACACCCCACCCTACCCCCAATGTAAGACCTCTCCCCTTTAAAGGTGGTCGTCTACATTTTTGCTTTTTTACATTTAGTCAAGTTTTGACTAAATGTTTTAACATAGAGGGGGGAATCGAGACGAAGGTCGTGGTGTGTGTGTGTGTGTGTGTGTGTGTGTGTGTGTGTGTGTGTGTGTGTGTGTGTGTGTGTAGAGCGATTCAGAATAAACTACTGGGCCGATCTTTATGAAATTTGACATGAGAGTTCCTGTGTACGATATCCCCGGACATTTTTTTCTTTTTTTCGATAAATACCTTTGATGACGTCATATCCGGCTTTTTGTAAAAGTTGAGGCGGCACTGTCACACCCTCATTTTTCAATCAAATTGATTGACATTTTGGCAAATCAATCTTCGACGAAGGCCGGGGTTTGGTATTGCATTTCAGCTTGGTGGCTTAAAAACTAATGAGTGAGTTTGGTCATTAAAAATCAGAAACTTGTAATTAAAATTATTTTTTTATTAAACGATCCAAAAACAATTTCATCTTATTCTTCGTCATTTTCTGATTCCAAAAACATATACATATGTTATATTTGGATTAAAAACAATCTCTGAAAATTAAAAATATAAAAATTGTGATCAAAATTAAATTTCCGAAATCGATTCAAAAACTATTTCATCTTATTCCTTGTCGGTTCCTGATTCCAAAAACATATAGATATGATATGTTTGGATTAAAAACACGCTCAGAAAGTTAAAACGAAGAGAGGTACAGTAAAGCGTGCTATGAAGCACAGAGCAACCGCTGCCGCACCAAACAGGCTCGTCACTTTCACTGCCTTCTGCACTAGCGGCGGACTACGTTCAGTTTCATTCTGTGAGTTCCACAGCTTGACTAAATGTAGTAATTTCGCCTTACGCGACTTGTTTCAATAATCTTATGGTTAGATTTCGCTAAAAAGTTATGTCAGATGATGAATGAACCATGGGGAAAAAAGTTATAGAAAAAAAATATATGTAAAAAAAGATTTTATTTTTGGGTAGCGTGACTCACGCTTCCAATATTTTGTTTTCTGTTTGCTGAGAACATGTGCTTTGCCTAAAAATACTGACCAATCAAATTCATGTCACTATGCTTATTATTATTATTCTCTTTATTTATATAGCGCCTTATCCGAAGTTCAAAGCGCTTTATGCCGTGTGAGATGGAATTTTTTACACAATATATCACGCATTCACATCGACCAGCAAACCTCAAGCCTGTTAGGCGAATGTTCACCTTTCGCGGCCTTTATTCCAAGTCACACGGGTATTTGATGGACATTTTTATCTATGCCTATACAATTTTGCCAGGAAAGACCCTTTTGTCAATCGTGGGATCTTTAACGTGCACACCCCAATATAGTGTACACGAAGGGACCTCGGTTTTTCGTCTCATCCGAAAGACTAGCACTTGAACCCACCATCTAGGTTAGGAAAGGGGGGAGAAAATAGCGGCCCGACCCAGGGTCGAACACGCAACCTCTCGATTCCGAGCGCAAGTGCGTTACCACTCGGCCACCCAGTCCTGTATATAGCCACGCCCAAACAAGTGCAGCAACAGTTTGACACTGGAGCGCTGTCCACGCTTGTTTTTAAACGCACGAAATGCACGGGATTTGAGAGGAGTTTTGCGCTTGGCATTTTCCAAATAAGGATATCCTACTATGAGTACTACGCTGGAATACTACAATGAATTTTCAAACGGCTACATTGGCTTCGTCTTTCCTGATCGAAAGGGGGTGTATTGTTGATAATTGTAGATAATAGACTCTGCATTTTAATGGTCAAATGGCGATTTCGGTATAAAAATGTAGACAAGGACCTTTAAGGCTTGCTTTTGTAGACTTTCTGTTCATAACCTCTGTAAACATGACCCCATTTTAAGACTCCCTCCTTTTTAAGACCTTCACTTCTCAGATTGTTTGAGGTCTTAAAAGAGGGGGGGGGGTCAATGTACTAAATGTTGTTAACTAATGTTGCTTCTGGCCTCGGGTTCGGTGATTCATGTTGCTTCAGTGGTTGGCAAACGAATTCCGCAGTAGTCAATACCGAATCAGTGCCACGTGAGCTGCTTTAGTCAGTGTTGCAATTGCTCACCAATAATGCTTTGGAATAGAAATGAAGAGAGTAAAATCAAACGAAAGAAAGGAGAGTAAAAAAAATAAAACAAAGTTAAAACGAAAACAAAAAGAAAACAAGAAATTCCTCCGAGGTAGGAAAAACACCCCCGTTGGTCAAAGGGAAATAACCATTCTCACTGCCACCAACTGAGAAGGTTATTTCCCTTTGACCATTAATATGTCCCTCTATAAGTCCTTGTAGAATCTTAATCCACCAATAACTCCCTAACCGTGTGTTTGACTGGTCCCAATTTTTGTAAGGACCGTCTCAGGAATGTATAGAACCTGTTCACCAAGTTTGGTGACGATCGGTCCGTTCATTCTTGAGATCTATATGCGCACACAAACACACAAACACATCGACCGAATCCTATACACACCCCTATACCGGGGGTGTAATAACACCGCGCTGACAGGGCTCGAACACCTACGACCTCACGACTCTTACCGCAGTTCACTAACCACTGCGCTAGTAAGTGTTCCTTGCCATACGGGAAAAACTAAACTTGTTATGTAGGAAAATTCAGAGGCAAAGGCACCCGATATTGAACTCGGTACATTACAGAAGAGGAACTTTTGTTCTTATTTCTTTCTAGAGTATTTTTGGCAGCAGGATAACTTAACAAAGCAGACACATGTTTGGTTGTCTTTATAGAACCTTTTCTTGAACATATGGAGGGTAAAGACACTGGTGATTTTAATTCCTTCAAACCGGTGTCTTGCATGTGTGCCTTTGCTTGTCCTAAAGCTGAAGTGCAACAAGGGTCTGTTAGTGTTCGTTTGCTTCAGTGATTGATTTAGATCAGTCTATCACACGGTTTGATAGTATGCACGAGAAAGTCCTTTTTTTTTTTTTTTTTTTTTTTTTTTTCTTTCCCGTCTGGTAGATATGGTCTATTCTAAAGACAGTACCGGTACTTGTATTGCAAAATGCATTATGTTTGAACAAACACCAGCAATGACAGTGCACAATGCTGGAGGTACCTAAGGAAAACGTTGGGCAGGACTATAGCCAATACTCGTTCCCTAAAAGGCACGCGTTGGGTTTAACGACTACTGTTGTTGGTGTGATCATCTCAGTGTGTGCTCTTTTGTTTCTGAAGATTTACAGCACGAAAAGTGGTGTCTTTTTTCCTACGAATATGGAGTTCAGATTTGTTTTCATTTTGTACCTACTGGTCTTGGTTCCCTGTAAGTATAATGTTTTGCTATTCTTGTTTGAGCGTTGTTGTTGCACACACTGACGTGCACGTACACTGACGCGCAGACGAACCCACGCACAGAGACGCACACACACACACACACACACTTACACACACACACACATACACACACACATACACACACACACACACACACACACACACACACACACACACACACACACACACACCATTTATTAACGCTGAAATTGTATCTATTGTTTATAGATGCACTGGGTGCAACGAAGCGCTTTAAACGGGATGCAATGGATACCGCCAACCAGGCTGCTAATCAGGCATTTGACAATATGCAGGTGTGTGTGTGTGTGTGTGTGTGTGTGTGTGTGTGTGTGTGTGTGTGTGTGTGTGTGTGCGTCTCTGTGCGTGGGTTCGTCTGCGCAGTTCTATCGCGCAGTCGTTGAGAGCACCCTGTGTTTTTCTATCACGGTCTGGTATGGCAGCACCACTGAGAAGGAGAAACAGCTACTGGAGAGCATTGTGCGGACAGCCTCCAAAATCGCGGGCTGTGACTTCCCCTCCGTTGCCTCTATCTTTGAGTTGCGCTCAGGTCGAAAAGCAGGAAAGATTGTTCGCGACCCCTCCCACCCGGCAAACCACTTCTTCGAGCCTCTTCCATCTGGTAGGCGCTACAGAGCTTTGAAAGCCAGAACTAGTCGCTTTCGCTCTAGCTTCATCCCCCATGCTGTACTGACAACTCCTGTAGTGAAGACGTTGTAATATACTGTAGTTACAGGATTGGGGGGGGGGGGGTTCTTTTGTTACTTAGTCCTTTCACGGCATTCCATTACTGTTCTCATAACTTGTGATAGTGGAAATATGTGCAATGTGGAATGGTCCTTATTTCTAAGGTGCTGGAGTAGTTCTGTGATGGTAGTAGTTTTGTGCAATGCGACTCTAGGTTCAGGTGCTTGAGTAGATCTGTGATAGTCTGTTAATACTGTTGTTTTAAACTGTCTAACTGGCTAGATCATGATTATATAATTTTATGTGATGATCTGACTAAATGATAATAATTACGTGTACTACTTACTTTTAAATGGATTATAAATTTTAGGTATTGTTCTAGTATTCACTAATGTTGTATTGATATTACGGGCACCCCTTTTAAACTGATATGGTTTTTACCTTTACAAGGCGACGATGTGAATTTGTGATGTAGATATGTGGCTGGTTATGTGTGAGAATGTAAATAATTGTGTGTGTGTGTGTGTGTGTGTGTGTGTGTGTGTGTGTGTGTGTGTGTGTGAGTTGTGTCTGTGTGTGCATGACAGTGTAATGTACGTATGACATGCATGCATGGTGATGTGTGTCTGCATATGTGTCTGGTTGGTTTTTATTTTATTTTTACCGTGCCGTGCCAAGATGAAATCCTTTTGCAAAATTGGTGAATAAATATCTTGTATCTTGTATCTTGTATCTTGTATCTTGTATCTTGTGTGTGTGTGTGTGTGTGTGTGCGTGCGGTCGTGCGTGCGTGTGTGTATAATAATAATAATAAATGAGCATTTATATAGCGCAACATCATAACTTTACAATTATGCTCTTTGCGCTTGACACATTTAAAATTAAAACACAGTTATACAAGCATTTACATCTACATTCATAGTCAGCAACGCTTAATTAAAAGCATACACCATCAAACATACATTACAAAAGATTCTTCCACTAACTAAGTAATAAAAACATGAATAAAATAGGTAGTGAAAACAAGGAAATACCAGCTGAATACCCTTAATCAAACAGAACATGTTATCAACAATACTGAAAACAGCCCTAGATGTTTATATACATTATCACATTATCACTAAAACAACAAATACACTACATGTAGCCTACTGATGGACTGAGAAAACAAAATCAGGGGTTGTATTTCTTGAAGAGGTGCGTTTTAAGTGCTCGTTTGAATGCTTGGGGTGCCTGAGAGTGGCGGATGTGAAAGGGGAGAGAATTCCATTGTCTGGGTGTGCAGAAAGTAAAAGTGCGTTGTCCGTATGTTTTGGTTTTGGTGTGTGGAATGGTGAGGATGAGACAGTCAGAAGAGGCACGGAGTTGTCTTGCTGGAGAATAGACGGTGAGGAGTTCAGAGAAGTGAGCAGGTGTGTGTGTGTGTGTGTGTGTGTGTGTGTGTGTGTGTGTGTGTGTGTGTGTGTGTGTGTGTGTGTGTGAGTGTGTGTGTGTGTGTGTGTGCGTACTTGCGTGCGTGCGTGCGTGCGTGAGTGGGCGTGGGTGCGTGCGTTTGCGCGAGCGCGAGTGTTTGTATGTCTGCCTGTCTGTCGGTCGTTCTGTGTCTGTCTGTCTGTACCCGTGCCTATAATGTGTTTCGATGTGTGTGTTTGTGTCTGAGTCTTTGTGACTCTTTGTGTGCGTGTGCACGTACGACCAGTGCGTTTTAGCTGACCATGTCATCCTGCTCTAAAAATACTCCTTCTTACATACATGAAGTCAATATTTGACTAAATGTATGGCGGCAGAATGAAAAACAGGATGATACGATGGTGTATGTTTGTATATGGCCACTGTGGCCAAGATTGACGTTGAATTTGAAGTTCATCATTCTTGTGAACACTTTCTTGTTCCAGTCGAACTTCAACATTGGCCAACTCCCGTCCTCGCTCCAGGATATTGTATCCAGCTTCAGCAGCGAGCAACAGGAGGCCCTGAGGAATTTTGAAAACAACGAGAATTTCGTGCAAGATTATGCGAAGCTTGAGAAGGAGTATGCGGGTAACACCGACAGTAAGGAGTACAAGCAGGCTCAGAAAGACCTGTTCACCAGATACCTGAACGGCGGAGCAGGATTGGTGGTCTCCCTTGTCGCCCTGGTTGCTTCCCTTGTCGTGCAAGGGCTTGTGATGTTTGGATAGATCTGGATCGATTATAGAGGATGATGACGACGTTGACGGACATGGCATGAAGTCTTTTTTTTTCTCATTAGGAGATTTTGTCCTTGTTTTATTTTTTAATTAACCATTGAATACATCAACGACGGCAGCGCGAGTCTTATCTGGTTGTCTCCCTTGTTACCCTGGTTGCATCCCTTAATTGGCATGCAAGAGATGATAACTGTGGCCATTTCTACGAAATGTCATTGTGGTCTAATGTATTCATGTGCATCCCAAGACTGTTTTTCAATACGTTTCATCCGTTTTACAATATATGTGCTATCACTGATACATGTACTTCCCTGGACGTTTAGAAATTCAGCTTGAAGTGGGAGTCAGTGAGCACAGTAAAGTTTGTCTACAATTTGGTCCAACTTTGACTTCCCGTTTCTGCAATCAGAGGCTTCAGTCAACAAAGTCGAAAGTCGCAGAAATGGCCACAATTATTTGGATAGTGGATGACGTCTTAGGTTTGAACAATGTTTTATTCAGATACAAGTTTAAAAAGCCATGGATTGTATAATATAGTAAAGGTACACAACAAGATAAACTTATGATTGCGCTCTTAGAGACAAAATAATAAAGTGGCGGGCGATATTGAAAATTCATTATTCAAACCAATCAAAACAACATGACGACATTGTGGTTTTATGTTTTGCCTTGAAGTGTCCTTTCTCTCTGTCTTGTTGTTTTTTATATGTCGTTTCCTCCCTTTTGTTTTTCGTTTATTTCTTGTTGTTGTTTGTTTTTTTGGTGTGTTTTTTTTCTTGTTATATGTGATTGATTGTGTCAAGCAAAAAGCCAGCGTAATTTGCCGAAAAAAACTGCATTAATTGTCTCTTTTTTTTCTTTGCCCTTTTTACTTTTGTTTCTCTTCTTTTTATCTATTCATTTTGGTTTACCATATTAATATATATGTTCTGCGCGTTCTTAGAATCCGGTTTCATTCTAGAATGGACCGGGTCCAGGTTGGAATTCTAACCCTGCGCAAGTACAGGGGTGCCATTCTAGAATGAAACCCTTGTTGCTGGTCCATTCTGAGGAAAGTTGACATGCGTGAAGCATCGCGAGAGTGAATAAAGGGGGCCGTAATGTTTGTAGGTAAGACAGAGTTGTCTTCCCTTGAATTATCTCCACCTGCACCTTCCCTTTGATAAAATGGGGCTAATTTGTCTACCCCTGAAAAAAATCCTTTGGCGATCTTGCGATGTCATGTCATGTCAAGAAAGTTGACACTCCTGAGTACGCAATAAACAAAGGCAGACCATAGCAAGGGGGACTACCAGGGCGGTAATGTTTGCATTGCAGTTGTTTTTGTGATGAGAGCCTGTTGCGGCCGCTTGCAATGTCAGCGCTGTCTCCCTCTCAGAAATGTCCGGTTTTTTGACAATTTTTTTGACAGACAGACAGACAGACAGACGGTCAGACCGACTAACCGACAGACAGACCAACAGAAGGACAGAGTGAGTTATAGAGCTGTTGTCACAGGTTTAAAAAAAAGTTGACATTAACAAAAACAGAAATCAACAACAACTTTTGTCTGGTTTTATAATATTATGGGAAAACATTGAAAGCAATTCATAGTAGTAGTACTACCACAACAAATACTCTCAAAGGGGAATTCCATGCCTAAAAGTTTGACAGTTTTTATTTAATCTATCAGAATCCCTACCTTCCAAACTGTGATATGCCCACGTTTCAAACTCTTCATGTATATGAATAAGATTAAAAGTTACAAGCGAGATCGGCAAAACACTGTCAGTCCGGAAATTTCCGTTCGTAGCGATCAGTGCTGAGTGTCTCTCAAAATCGTAATCACTTTCAGAACATCACAATCCCAATTCACGATGTCTTTGAGTAAAGTGTAAAAAACCCAAGAAAAAAACCCCAACCAAACACACAAAAAAACAAAAACAAACAGAAAATCCAGTTACAAGCGAGATCGGCAAAACACTGTCAGTCCGGAAATTTCCGTTTGTAGCGATCAGTGCTGAGTGTCTCTCAAAATCGTAATCACTTTCAGAACATCACAATCCCAATTCACGATGTCTTTGAGTAAAGTGTAAAAAAACCGAAAAAAAAACCCAACCAAACACACAAAAAACAAAAACAAACAGAAAATCCACATTTGTGGCTTTGGCTGTGTGATAGTCTAACTGAAATGATTATTCCAACTTGGACCCAAATTCCAACCTTGCGCACGGCCGATTCTAGAATGGACCAGCAACAAGGGTTTCATTCTAGAATGGCACCCCTGTACTTGCGCAGGGTTAGAATTCCAACCTGGACCCGGTCCATTCTAGAATGAAACCGGATTCTAAGAACGCGCAGAACATATATATATAACTGCTAGCTTGTTTGTATCCGTTATTGTCCCCGTATTTCTATCCTAAAATGTTTTAAACCAAAACTATTTGTTTTAACTTGCGTCGTCTAAAAGCAAGATTAAATTATTGTAAAAGATAACGATAACTGACCTATTTTGTTGTGAAAGATCGCAGAAAAAGAAAATGTTCATTGCCGATCAATGGAACACATAAGACGCAATGGGAGTGATCGGGTGATAGGAGGATGGAAGATTGGTATATAAGCTAACTAATTAAAAATGTAAAAGCATTTTTTTCGGCATCCGGTCTCGATTCAGACACAACGAAAAATAGAGATAAGATAAAATGAAACAAAGTGAATATAGATATAAGATGATTCAAAATGAGTGATGAAATGAATAAAACTGAAACAAACTACGCACATGAAAACGACATTCTCTTGCGAATGGCTATTAGATCAAACAAAATCAAAGATTTAATTTTGCAAACGGTTAGAACATTTCCATTTATTTTTCTACTTTTTCATTATCTTAAGCCGCTCTCTCTCTCTCTCTCTCTCTCTCTCTCTCTCTCTCTCTCTCTCTCTCTCTCTCTCTCTCTCTCTCTCTCTCTCTCTCTCTCTCTCTCTCTCTCTCTCTCTCTCTCTCTCTCTTTTTCTCTCTTTCTCTCTTAATTTTTCATTTTTAATGCAAATAGCATGGATTGTTTTATCAAACTAACGAAGCTTTGTTAATCAATCAATCAATATGAGGCTTATATCGCGCGTATTCCGTGGGTACAGTTCTAAGCGCAGGGATTTATTTTTTATTTTTATTTTTATTTTTATGCAATTTATATCGCGCACATATTCAAGGCGCAAGGATTTATTTATTGAGTTAATTTGTAAGGGTAACAAATTCTACTTTCAGGTTACTTTTAAGGTTACTTTTCCACAATCCCTATACTTAAAATGCTCGAGGTATATTTTGTGCCTTTTATCGAATTCATGTTTTGGTACTGAAGAATGTAAATTTCGTCAAAGTTCTGTTACCGTTTTGTTTTTGCGGGAGTAGCTCCAAAACCAAAACTAAATCTTATATGTTTTCTACGACACAATAAAACAATGTAGTGTGTGCAATATGTTTAATCTTTCGGTTGTGTGTACGCGCATGCGTGCATTTTTGTGTGTGTGTTTGTGTGTGTGTGTGTGTCGTGCGTGCGTGCGTGCGTGCGTGTGTGTGTGTGTGTGTGTGTGTGAGAGGGGTGGGTGGGGTGGGTGGGAGAGTGTGTGTGTATATGATTTAAAGAGAGAGACAGACCACGGTGTGGGAGACGTTCCATGCGTAAAAAGCTCTGAGGCGGAAGTGTTCCAGCTCTGATGCGCCACATTTTTGCAGTCGGCTCAGACCGATCGCAACTGTAGGTGTCTAAGGCAGAGTTCCATTTTACTTTTTGGTTTGTAACGTTCACACATGCATTGGGTATTACCAAATGTAGGCATCTAGATGCTACAATAAATAGATATCGCAATAATTGATCATTTATGTCAAAAAGTGGAGATTATTGTGCATTTTCGTGGTTATGATCGATACAGACTAACACAGACCATCAAAACCCTAATGGAGAGCTGAAGCAATGCAAAAGCAATGTTTTGGCGTCAAAACAAATTTCAGATTGCTCCTAGATTTCTCTCAAAATTAATGAACTCGTTTAATCGATGTGCCAGCTCTGAGCAATAGCGAAATGGGCGGAGCTTAGGTTTGTTCCAGCTCTGACGCGATTCGCAAAACGGACAAAATAAGGCCCGTAAAGATGAAATATGTACTCCTGCTGATAGAATAGCATATATTTAACCACTTCCTATCAGTGGATGCATTTAAAGTGGTGAAATCTGCATGTTATGCGGCAAAACCAAAATGTTCCAGCTCTGAGGTGTTTGATCGGCAAAATGTTCTAGCTCTGAGCACACGTTAAAAATGTTCCGGCTCTGAGCATTTTTTTCCGACTGCTCTGTAACTGAGCATTGTGAAAGATGTAAATGCAAAATCAACATAGAACATTTCATATACTTCGTAATGAGGTATTCCTTAAACTTTTAATGTACTACGTTGCTGTTTTAAAGCAATTTCCAATTATTCTTTACAGTATGTTGCATCCTCTCAATTTGAAATATTCCGTTCAATACCAAATGTAAACATCTGCATGCAAAATGCATCCACAAGCAAAACCCTGTTTAAGGTGGAGATAGATTAAGCAGTTAGGTACCACAGTCACAGTTATTGCTTCGCGTGTATTTGTTTCTTGACCAGTACTCTTGATTTTGGACCGTTGTGTTCCTAAGACTCTGCACTTTCCTTTAAAATGAAGCTCACCGTAATTAAATAGACCAAACACGTGACATTCGCTTATAAATGAAGTGATTAGCTTTTCCCGATTAAGGTACCTACAGTGTTGCTAAATCGAACCTGGCAGTGAGGAGGGTATCGCCGCAACCGTTTCTTTACATCATATACACCCGTGTACGTATGTATGGTTTTGATTTTCTGCTAGAGGAAGTAGATATTAGCAAAATATCAATTATGGCCGCCAGTTGCATTTCATATTTTCAAATTATCTACTTCCTCCAGCAGATAATCAAAACCAAACATACGTACACGGGTGCATAATGATGTAGATCAACTGTTGCAGTGATATTTTCTTTACTGCCAAGTTCCACATACCTCAATCGGAAAAGCTAATTACTACATTTATGAGCGAATGTCACGTGTTTGATATATACAGTGAGCATGATATCAAAGGAAAGTGCTGGGTCTTAAGAACTCAACGGGTACCATTCTACCAACATCAAGACTGAGCATGACCGACAAGGTCAACCTCCCCACACTTCGAACCGAATCCCTGCACCGTCTTTGTACCATCTGCACACAGTTTGTACGATTTGTCAGTGTGTTGTGCTCTGAAATTGTCAACATTCAACAACATTAGACCCGGTTTTTGGCACTCAGCTTTTTCAGTCTGTAAAAACTTTGCAACATCTGAACGTCAGTGCATGCACAATTGATGACGTCACCGCATGTCATCGCAGCTTCACAGACATCTGTATTATTCTGGTTAGTGTGTTTGTATCCACCCATGACATACAGAAACATCTCATGGAAGAGTTTATAACCAGCGGTCTAAAATTTCATCACATCAGATGTGTACCTCATGGTTGATTTGAACTCCAGATTATACCATCGTACAGTATCAAGGAAGAGTTTGTACAAAATGATGTCAAGTGCAAATGAATCGCAGTAGACATTTCTCAAAAACTTGACACACGCATCAGCATCACCTTTTTGATTTAATACTGAATGTACCTTTTGTAGGATACTAACCAACTCGTCAATCAAATCATTTTGTTCTGTATGTAGAGAAGATGGTTGTGGACCAGTTTCAGTTGTAGATTTCTTGTTTCGTGGTTATGCAACCCTCAGCATCAAAATTAACATTTTCTACCCTTTTGTCTGGTTTGACTTGATATTGATAATTACCAAGGTGGTACCTTTTTTGCCTTCATTTTGACAAAGAAAAGGTTTGTATACTTTAAAAGTTTCTCCTGTGTGTTCTTTTTGACAATGTAAGGACGCATTAATGATGCTGTCTTCTCGTTTCTAGCAGTTTTCACATCTCACATATTCCATATTCCATTTTGTGTGTGCATTTAGCTGAAAAAAGAAACGATATTACTTAAACTCTATATGGGTGAAACAACATATCATCAAAAAGGTGATGGGAAAAAAACTAAATTTTAAAATTCGCTATTTCTTTATTACTTTCTTTATTTATTTTGTTGTTTTTAAAAATGTATTTCCAATGCAGTATGAAATACACCTGGTAATATTTGCTCAGAGCTGGAACATTTTCAACATATGCTCAGAGCTAGAACATTTTGCCGATCAAACACCTCAGAGCTGGGACATTTCGTTTTTGCCGCATAACATGCAGATTTCACCACTTTGATGCCATCCACTTATAGGAAATGTTAAATATTTGCTATTCTATCAGCACGAGTGCATATTTCATCTATACGGGCCTTATTTTGTCCGTTTTGCGAATCGCGTCAGAGCTGGAACAAACCTAAGCTCCGCCCATTTCGCTATTGCTCAGAGCTGGCACATCGATTAAACGAGTTAATTAATTTTGAGAAAAATCTAGGAGCAATCTGATATTTGTTTACGCCAAAACATTGCTTTTGCATTGCTTCAGCTCCCCATTAGGGTTTTGATGGTCTGTGTTAGTCTGTATCGAGCATA